>NW_026527259.1:0-112820 GCF_022682495.2 Desmodus rotundus | reverse complement strand
CCAGGCCCCGGGTCCCTAGTTCTTCCCTGGCACTCTGCCTGTGCCGGGGTGGGAGACGCGCTGGCAAGTGTGGTCCACGGGAAAAGGAACGGACCTCTGGGTGGCGGGGAGAGCTTCCAGTTCCACGGACAGGACCCCAGGGACCCTGTGAAGCAGGCCTGATATGTCCAGGGTGGGGCCCGTTGCCCCGAGGGAGGCTTGTGGTGGGGCTGCCTGCCCTCTACCTGCCGGGTCCCGCGTCTTGGCCCGAAACCGGCCAGCTGCGGCTCTGACAAATGCCATCTCCTGGGGGCATCCCCCCTGTTCTTCCATCCGTAAGGGGCGAACCCCCTTACGGATGGAAGAACAGGGGGATCTTCGCAGTGGGGCGGTCGGGACGGAGGGGTCTGCGCGTTTCCAGCCACTTAGCCCAGTGACCCGCCGCCCGGCCCCAGAGTTCCAAGCTCCATGGAGGCCGGGGGCCTCTTATCACGGGAAGCAGGTGTCTCCCGGGGGTCAAGGGACGGCGTGGGCACTCTCTAGACGAGGAGAGGGTGCCCGTGCCCCGAGAGAGCCCGGGGAGAGCCCGAGGCCTGGCCGCAGAGGCTGCCATTGCCTCCCCCGGGCTCCTACCATGGGGCCTGGCCCTGCTCGCCCGAGGGCCCAGGTTCACCGCAGGTGAATGCCTTTTGCGGACGCCAAGGACAGGAGGCCGCCGATTTCCCTCGCAGAGGTGGGGGTTCGAGCTCTGGGGGACTGAGGTCGCAGCGGTCACACTCCATTTTTGGGTGGTTCAGCGGAGACTGGAGGGTTGAAGCGGCTGGGTCCAAGTCTGCCGCCTTGTGGCAGGGTGGGGGCGTTGCAGGCGAAGCAAGGCTCTTAGCCTCCCAGGCGGGGCACAGGCCAGACTCCCCACAGGAGAACCGGTCCGTGGACGAGGGTCCCGCCCGCCCGCCCGCCCCGCCCGCCGGGACCCGCTCCACCTGGCGCGGAACCTTGGCCGGCCCCTCTTCCCGGCCCCAGGTCCCTAGTTCTTCCCTGGCACTCTGCCTCTGCGGGGGTGGGAGAGCTGCTGGCAAGTGTGGTCCACGGGAAAACGCACGGTCCTCTGGGTGGCAGGGAGGGCTTCCGTTAACTCTGACACCAGCCCAGGGACCGTGTGAACCTGGCCTGATATCTCAAGGGCGGGGCACGTTGCCCGGAGGGATGCTTGTGGTGGGGGGGGCCTGCTTGCGCCTGCGCGGCCCCGCCTCTTGGCCCGAAAACCACCCAGCCGCGGCTCGGACAAAAGCCATCTCCTGGGCGCCTCCCCCCTGTTCTTCCATCCGTAAAGGGGGACCCCTTTACGGATGGAAGAACAGGGGGATCTTCGCAGTGGCGGGGACGGGACGGAGGGGTCTGCGGGTTTGCCGCCACGTAGGCCAGTTGCTCGCACCCCGGCCCCATGCGTGCGAGCTCCATGGAGGAGGTGGGCCGCTTATGGCGGGATGCAGGCGTCCTGCGGGGGTCAAGGGACGGCGTGGGCACTCCCCGGGCGAGAGAGGGCGCCCGGGACCCGAGAGAGCACCCGGGAAAATGCCCAGCCCTGGCCCTCGTGGCTCCAGTGGCCTCCCTAGGCTCCTGCCGTGGGGCCTGGTCCCGCTCACGTGGGCCCAGGTTCTCCGCAGGTGAATGCCTTTTGCGGACACCAAGGACCACAGGCCGCGGACGCCTTCACGGGGAGGGGGGTTCGAGCTCTGTGGGACCCGGGTCCCAGCGGACACAGTCCCTTCTCGCGAAGTCCAGCCCAGACTTGAGAGAGTAGAAGCGTCTCGGTGCACGTTTGCCGCCTCGGGGCAGGGTGGGGCCTTTTGAGCCAAGAAAGACCCTTAGCCCCCCAGGCAGGTCTCAGGCCCGAGTCCCCCCGGGAGACTTGGTCCCTGGGCGTGGGTCCGGCCCGCTCGGCCCCTGCCCACCAGGCGCGGAACCCTGGCGCGCCCCTCATCCAGGCCCCGGGTCCCTAGTTCTTCCCTGGCACTCTGCCTGTGCCGGGGTGGGAGACGCGCTGGCAAGTGTGGTCCACGGGAAAAGGAACGGACCTCTGGGTGGCGGGGAGAGCTTCCAGTTCCACGGACAGGACCCCAGGGACCCTGTGAAGCAGGCCTGATATGTCCAGGGTGGGGCCCGTTGCCCCGAGGGAGGCTTGTGGTGGGGCTGCCTGCCCTCTACCTGCCGGGTCCCGCGTCTTGGCCCGAAACCGGCCAGCTGCGGCTCTGACAAATGCCATCTCCTGGGGGCATCCCCCCTGTTCTTCCATCCGTAAGGGGCGACCCCCTTACGGATGGAAGAACAGGGGGATCTTCGCAGTGGGGCGGTCGGGACGGAGGGGTCTGCGCGTTTCCAGCCACTTAGCCCAGTGACCCGCCGCCCGGCCCCAGAGTTCCAAGCTCCATGGAGGCCGGGGGCCTCTTATCACGGGAAGCAGGTGTCTCCCGGGGGTCAAGGGACGGCGTGGGCACTCTCTAGACGAGAGAGGGTGCCCGTGCCCCGAGAGAGCCCCGGGGAGAGCCCGAGGCCTGGCCGCAGAGGCTGCCATTGCCTCCCCCGGGCTCCTACCATGGGGCCTGGCCCTGCTCGCCCGAGGCCCAGGTTCACCGCAGGTGAATGCCTTTTGCGGACGCCAAGGACAGGAGGCCGCCGATTTCCCTCGCAGAGGTGGGGGTTCGAGCTCTGGGGGACTGAGGTCGCAGCGGTCACACTCCATTTTTGGGTGGTTCAGCGGAGACTGGAGGGTTGAAGCGGCTGGGTCCAAGTCTGCCGCCTTGTGGCAGGGTGGGGGCGTTGCAGGCGAAGCAAGGCTCTTAGCCTCCCAGGCGGGGCACAGGCCAGACTCCCCACAGGAGAACCGGTCCGTGGACGAGGGTCCCGCCCGCCCGCCCGCCCGCCCGCCGGGACCCGCTCCACCTGGCGCGGAACCTTGGCCGGCCCCTCTTCCCGGCCCCAGGTCCCTAGTTCTTCCCTGGCACTCTGCCTCTGCGGGGGTGGGAGAGCTGCTGGCAAGTGTGGTCCACGGGAAAACGCACGGTCCTCTGGGTGGCAGGGAGGGCTTCCGTTAACTCTGACACCAGCCCAGGGACCGTGTGAACCTGGCCTGATATCTCAAGGGCGGGGCACGTTGCCCGGAGGGATGCTTGTGGTGGGGGGGGCCTGCTTGCGCCTGCGCGGCCCCGCCTCTTGGCCCGAAAACCACCCAGCCGCGGCTCGGACAAAAGCCATCTCCTGGGCGCCTCCCCCCTGTTCTTCCATCCGTAAAGGGGGACCCCTTTACGGATGGAAGAACAGGGGGATCTTCGCAGTGGCGGGGACGGGACGGAGGGGTCTGCGGGTTTGCCGCCACGTAGGCCAGTTGCTCGCACCCCGGCCCCATGCGTGCGAGCTCCATGGAGGAGGTGGGCCGCTTATGGCGGGATGCAGGCGTCCTGCGGGGGTCAAGGGACGGCGTGGGCACTCCCCGGGCGAGAGAGGGCGCCCGGGACCCGAGAGAGCACCCGGGAAAATGCCCAGCCCTGGCCCCCGTGGCTCCAGTGGCCTCCCTAGGCTCCTGCCGTGGGGCCTGGTCCCGCTCACGTGGGCCCAGGTTCTCCGCAGGTGAATGCCTTTTGCGGACACCAAGGACCACAGGCCGCGGACGCCTTCACGGGGAGGGGGGTTCGAGCCCTGTGGGACCCGGGTCCCAGCGGACACAGTCCCTTCTCGCGAAGTCCAGCCCAGACTTGAGAGAGTAGAAGCGTCTCGGTGCACGTTTGCCGCCTCGGGGCAGGGTGGGGCCTTTTGAGCCAAGAAAGACCCTTAGCCCCCCAGGCAGGTCTCAGGCCCGAGTCCCCCCGGGAGACTTGGTCCCTGGGCGTGGGTCCGGCCCGCTCGGCCCCTGCCCACCAGGCGCGGAACCCTGGCGCGCCCCTCATCCAGGCCCCGGGTCCCTAGTTCTTCCCTGGCACTCTGCCTGTGCCGGGGTGGGAGACGCGCTGGCAAGTGTGGTCCACGGGAAAAGGAACGGACCTCTGGGTGGCGGGGAGAGCTTCCAGTTCCACGGACAGGACCCCAGGGACCCTGTGAAGCAGGCCTGATATGTCCAGGGTGGGGCCCGTTGCCCCGAGGGAGGCTTGTGGTGGGGCTGCCTGCCCTCTACCTGCCGGGTCCCGCGTCTTGGCCCGAAACCGGCCAGCTGCGGCTCTGACAAATGCCATCTCCTGGGGGCATCCCCCCTGTTCTTCCATCCGTAAGGGGCGACCCCCTTACGGATGGAAGAACAGGGGGATCTTCGCAGTGGGGCGGTCGGGACGGAGGGGTCTGCGCGTTTCCAGCCACTTAGCCCAGTGACCCGCCGCCCGGCCCCAGAGTTCCAAGCTCCATGGAGGCCGGGGGCCTCTTATCACGGGAAGCAGGTGTCTCCCGGGGGTCAAGGGACGGCGTGGGCACTCTCTAGACGAGAGAGGGTGCCCGTGCCCCGAGAGAGCCCCGGGGAGAGCCCGAGGCCTGGCCGCAGAGGCTGCCATTGCCTCCCCCGGGCTCCTACCATGGGGCCTGGCCCTGCTCGCCCGAGGCCCAGGTTCACCGCAGGTGAATGCCTTTTGCGGACGCCAAGGACAGGAGGCCGCCGATTTCCCTCGCAGAGGTGGGGGTTCGAGCTCTGGGGGACTGAGGTCGCAGCGGTCACACTCCATTTTTGGGTGGTTCAGCGGAGACTGGAGGGTTGAAGCGGCTGGGTCCAAGTCTGCCGCCTTGTGGCAGGGTGGGGGCGTTGCAGGCGAAGCAAGGCTCTTAGCCTCCCAGGCGGGGCACAGGCCAGACTCCCCACAGGAGAACCGGTCCGTGGACGAGGGTCCCGCCCGCCCGCCCGCCCGCCCGCCGGGACCCGCTCCACCTGGCGCGGAACCTTGGCCGGCCCCTCTTCCCGGCCCCAGGTCCCTAGTTCTTCCCTGGCACTCTGCCTCTGCGGGGGTGGGAGAGCTGCTGGCAAGTGTGGTCCACGGGAAAACGCACGGTCCTCTGGGTGGCAGGGAGGGCTTCCGTTAACTCTGACACCAGCCCAGGGACCGTGTGAACCTGGCCTGATATCTCAAGGGCGGGGCACGTTGCCCGGAGGGATGCTTGTGGTGGGGGGGGCCTGCTTGCGCCTGCGCGGCCCCGCCTCTTGGCCCGAAAACCACCCAGCCGCGGCTCGGACAAAAGCCATCTCCTGGGCGCCTCCCCCCTGTTCTTCCATCCGTAAAGGGGGACCCCTTTACGGATGGAAGAACAGGGGGATCTTCGCAGTGGCGGGGACGGGACGGAGGGGTCTGCGGGTTTGCCGCCACGTAGGCCAGTTGCTCGCACCCCGGCCCCATGCGTGCGAGCTCCATGGAGGAGGTGGGCCGCTTATGGCGGGATGCAGGCGTCCTGCGGGGGTCAAGGGACGGCGTGGGCACTCCCCGGGCGAGAGAGGGCGCCCGGGACCCGAGAGAGCACCCGGGAAAATGCCCAGCCCTGGCCCCCGTGGCTCCAGTGGCCTCCCTAGGCTCCTGCCGTGGGGCCTGGTCCCGCTCACGTGGGCCCAGGTTCTCCGCAGGTGAATGCCTTTTGCGGACACCAAGGACCACAGGCCGCGGACGCCTTCACGGGGAGGGGGGTTCGAGCTCTGTGGGACCCGGGTCCCAGCGGACACAGTCCCTTCTCGCGAAGTCCAGCCCAGACTTGAGAGAGTAGAAGCGTCTCGGTGCACGTTTGCCGCCTCGGGGCAGGGTGGGGCCTTTGGAGCCAAGAAAGACCCTTAGCCCCCCAGGCAGGTCTCAGGCCCGAGTCCCCCCGGGAGACTTGGTCCCTGGGCGTGGGTCCGGCCCGCTCGGCCCCTGCCCACCAGGCGCGGAACCCTGGCGCGCCCCTCATCCAGGCCCCGGGTCCCTAGTTCTTCCCTGGCACTCTGCCTGTGCCGGGGTGGGAGACGCGCTGGCAAGTGTGGTCCACGGGAAAAGGAACGGACCTCTGGGTGGCGGGGAGAGCTTCCAGTTCCACGGACAGGACCCCAGGGACCCTGTGAAGCAGGCCTGATATGTCCAGGGTGGGGCCCGTTGCCCCGAGGGAGGCTTGTGGTGGGGCTGCCTGCCCTCTACCTGCCGGGTCCCGCGTCTTGGCCCGAAACCGGCCAGCTGCGGCTCTGACAAATGCCATCTCCTGGGGGCATCCCCCCTGTTCTTCCATCCGTAAGGGGCGACCCCCTTACGGATGGAAGAACAGGGGGATCTTCGCAGTGGGGCGGTCGGGACGGAGGGGTCTGCGCGTTTCCAGCCACTTAGCCCAGTGACCCGCCGCCCGGCCCCAGAGTTCCAAGCTCCATGGAGGCCGGGGGCCTCTTATCACGGGAAGCAGGTGTCTCCCGGGGGTCAAGGGACGGCGTGGGCACTCTCTAGACGAGAGAGGGTGCCCGTGCCCCGAGAGAGCCCCGGGGAGAGCCCGAGGCCTGGCCGCAGAGGCTGCCATTGCCTCCCCCGGGCTCCTACCATGGGGCCTGGCCCTGCTCGCCCGAGGCCCAGGTTCACCGCAGGTGAATGCCTTTTGCGGACGCCAAGGACAGGAGGCCGCCGATTTCCCTCGCAGAGGTGGGGGTTCGAGCTCTGGGGGACTGAGGTCGCAGCGGTCACACTCCATTTTTGGGTGGTTCAGCGGAGACTGGAGGGTTGAAGCGGCTGGGTCCAAGTCTGCCGCCTTGTGGCAGGGTGGGGGCGTTGCAGGCGAAGCAAGGCTCTTAGCCTCCCAGGCGGGGCACAGGCCAGACTCCCCACAGGAGAACCGGTCCGTGGACGAGGGTCCCGCCCGCCCGCCCGCCCGCCGGCCGGGACCCGCTCCACCTGGCGCGGAACCTTGGCCGGCCCCTCTTCCCGGCCCCAGGTCCCTAGTTCTTCCCTGGCACTCTGCCTCTGCGGGGGTGGGAGAGCTGCTGGCAAGTGTGGTCCACGGGAAAACGCACGGTCCTCTGGGTGGCAGGGAGGGCTTCCGTTAACTCTGACACCAGCCCAGGGACCGTGTGAACCTGGCCTGATATCTCAAGGGCGGGGCACGTTGCCCGGAGGGATGCTTGTGGTGGGGGGGGCCTGCTTGCGCCTGCGCGGCCCCGCCTCTTGGCCCGAAAACCACCCAGCCGCGGCTCGGACAAAAGCCATCTCCTGGGCGCCTCCCCCCTGTTCTTCCATCCGTAAAGGGGGACCCCCTTACGGATGGAAGAACAGGGGGATCTTCGCAGTGGGGCGGTCGGGACGGAGGGGTCTGCGCGTTTCCAGCCACTTAGCCCAGTGACCCGCCGCCCGGCCCCAGAGTTCCAAGCTCCATGGAGGCCGGGGGCCTCTTATCACGGGAAGCAGGTGTCTCCCGGGGGTCAAGGGACGGCGTGGGCACTCTCTAGACGAGAGAGGGTGCCCGTGCCCCGAGAGAGCCCCGGGGAGAGCCCGAGGCCTGGCCGCAGAGGCTGCCATTGCCTCCCCCGGGCTCCTACCATGGGGCCTGGCCCTGCTCGCCCGAGGCCCAGGTTCACCGCAGGTGAATGCCTTTTGCGGACGCCAAGGACAGGAGGCCGCCGATTTCCCTCGCAGAGGTGGGGGTTCGAGCTCTGGGGGACTGAGGTCGCAGCGGTCACACTCCATTTTTGGGTGGTTCAGCGGAGACTGGAGGGTTGAAGCGGCTGGGTCCAAGTCTGCCGCCTTGTGGCAGGGTGGGGGCGTTGCAGGCGAAGCAAGGCTCTTAGCCTCCCAGGCGGGGCACAGGCCAGACTCCCCACAGGAGAACCGGTCCGTGGACGAGGGTCCCGCCCGCCCGCCCGCCCGCCCGCCGGGACCCGCTCCACCTGGCGCGGAACCTTGGCCGGCCCCTCTTCCCGGCCCCAGGTCCCTAGTTCTTCCCTGGCACTCTGCCTCTGCGGGGGTGGGAGAGCTGCTGGCAAGTGTGGTCCACGGGAAAACGCACGGTCCTCTGGGTGGCAGGGAGGGCTTCCGTTAACTCTGACACCAGCCCAGGGACCGTGTGAACCTGGCCTGATATCTCAAGGGCGGGGCACGTTGCCCGGAGGGATGCTTGTGGTGGGGGGGGCCTGCTTGCGCCTGCGCGGCCCCGCCTCTTGGCCCGAAAACCACCCAGCCGCGGCTCGGACAAAAGCCATCTCCTGGGCGCCTCCCCCCTGTTCTTCCATCCGTAAAGGGGGACCCCTTTACGGATGGAAGAACAGGGGGATCTTCGCAGTGGCGGGGACGGGACGGAGGGGTCTGCGGGTTTGCCGCCACGTAGGCCAGTTGCTCGCACCCCGGCCCCATGCGTGCGAGCTCCATGGAGGAGGTGGGCCGCTTATGGCGGGATGCAGGCGTCCTGCGGGGGTCAAGGGACGGCGTGGGCACTCCCCGGGCGAGAGAGGGCGCCCGGGACCCGAGAGAGCACCCGGGAAAATGCCCAGCCCTGGCCCCCGTGGCTCCAGTGGCCTCCCTAGGCTCCTGCCGTGGGGCCTGGTCCCGCTCACGTGGGCCCAGGTTCTCCGCAGGTGAATGCCTTTTGCGGACACCAAGGACCACAGGCCGCGGACGCCTTCACGGGGAGGGGGGTTCGAGCTCTGTGGGACCCGGGTCCCAGCGGACACAGTCCCTTCTCGCGAAGTCCAGCCCAGACTTGAGAGAGTAGAAGCGTCTCGGTGCACGTTTGCCGCCTCGGGGCAGGGTGGGGCCTTTGGAGCCAAGAAAGACCCTTAGCCCCCCAGGCAGGTCTCAGGCCCGAGTCCCCCCGGGAGACTTGGTCCCTGGGCGTGGGTCCGGCCCGCTCGGCCCCTGCCCACCAGGCGCGGAACCCTGGCGCGCCCCTCATCCAGGCCCCGGGTCCCTAGTTCTTCCCTGGCACTCTGCCTGTGCCGGGGTGGGAGACGCGCTGGCAAGTGTGGTCCACGGGAAAAGGAACGGACCTCTGGGTGGCGGGGAGAGCTTCCAGTTCCACGGACAGGACCCCAGGGACCCTGTGAAGCAGGCCTGATATGTCCAGGGTGGGGCCCGTTGCCCCGAGGGAGGCTTGTGGTGGGGCTGCCTGCCCTCTACCTGCCGGGTCCCGCGTCTTGGCCCGAAACCGGCCAGCTGCGGCTCTGACAAATGCCATCTCCTGGGGGCATCCCCCCTGTTCTTCCATCCGTAAGGGGCGACCCCCTTACGGATGGAAGAACAGGGGGATCTTCGCAGTGGGGCGGTCGGGACGGAGGGGTCTGCGCGTTTCCAGCCACTTAGCCCAGTGACCCGCCGCCCGGCCCCAGAGTTCCAAGCTCCATGGAGGCCGGGGGCCTCTTATCACGGGAAGCAGGTGTCTCCCGGGGGTCAAGGGACGGCGTGGGCACTCTCTAGACGAGAGAGGGTGCCCGTGCCCCGAGAGAGCCCCGGGGAGAGCCCGAGGCCTGGCCGCAGAGGCTGCCATTGCCTCCCCCGGGCTCCTACCATGGGGCCTGGCCCTGCTCGCCCGAGGCCCAGGTTCACCGCAGGTGAATGCCTTTTGCGGACGCCAAGGACAGGAGGCCGCCGATTTCCCTCGCAGAGGTGGGGGTTCGAGCTCTGGGGGACTGAGGTCGCAGCGGTCACACTCCATTTTTGGGTGGTTCAGCGGAGACTGGAGGGTTGAAGCGGCTGGGTCCAAGTCTGCCGCCTTGTGGCAGGGTGGGGGCGTTGCAGGCGAAGCAAGGCTCTTAGCCTCCCAGGCGGGGCACAGGCCAGACTCCCCACAGGAGAACCGGTCCGTGGACGAGGGTCCCGCCCGCCGGGACCCGCTCCACCTGGCGCGGAACCTTGGCCGGCCCCTCTTCCCGGCCCCAGGTCCCTAGTTCTTCCCTGGCACTCTGCCTCTGCGGGGGTGGGAGAGCTGCTGGCAAGTGTGGTCCACGGGAAAACGCACGGTCCTCTGGGTGGCAGGGAGGGCTTCCGTTAACTCTGACACCAGCCCAGGGACCGTGTGAACCTGGCCTGATATCTCAAGGGCGGGGCACGTTGCCCGGAGGGATGCTTGTGGTGGGGGGGGCCTGCTTGCGCCTGCGCGGCCCCGCCTCTTGGCCCGAAAACCACCCAGCCGCGGCTCGGACAAAAGCCATCTCCTGGGCGCCTCCCCCCTGTTCTTCCATCCGTAAAGGGGGACCCCTTTACGGATGGAAGAACAGGGGGATCTTCGCAGTGGCGGGGACGGGACGGAGGGGTCTGCGGGTTTGCCGCCACGTAGGCCAGTTGCTCGCACCCCGGCCCCATGCGTGCGAGCTCCATGGAGGAGGTGGGCCGCTTATGGCGGGATGCAGGCGTCCTGCGGGGGTCAAGGGACGGCGTGGGCACTCCCCGGGCGAGAGAGGGCGCCCGGGACCCGAGAGAGCACCCGGGAAAATGCCCAGCCCTGGCCCCCGTGGCTCCAGTGGCCTCCCTAGGCTCCTGCCGTGGGGCCTGGTCCCGCTCACGTGGGCCCAGGTTCTCCGCAGGTGAATGCCTTTTGCGGACACCAAGGACCACAGGCCGCGGACGCCTTCACGGGGAGGGGGGTTCGAGCTCTGTGGGACCCGGGTCCCAGCGGACACAGTCCCTTCTCGCGAAGTCCAGCCCAGACTTGAGAGAGTAGAAGCGTCTCGGTGCACGTTTGCCGCCTCGGGGCAGGGTGGGGCCTTTGGAGCCAAGAAAGACCCTTAGCCCCCCAGGCAGGTCTCAGGCCCGAGTCCCCCCGGGAGACTTGGTCCCTGGGCGTGGGTCCGGCCCGCTCGGCCCCTGCCCACCAGGCGCGGAACCCTGGCGCGCCCCTCATCCAGGCCCCGGGTCCCTAGTTCTTCCCTGGCACTCTGCCTGTGCCGGGGTGGGAGACGCGCTGGCAAGTGTGGTCCACGGGAAAAGGAACGGACCTCTGGGTGGCGGGGAGAGCTTCCAGTTCCACGGACAGGACCCCAGGGACCCTGTGAAGCAGGCCTGATATGTCCAGGGTGGGGCCCGTTGCCCCGAGGGAGGCTTGTGGTGGGGCTGCCTGCCCTCTACCTGCCGGGTCCCGCGTCTTGGCCCGAAACCGGCCAGCTGCGGCTCTGACAAATGCCATCTCCTGGGGGCATCCCCCCTGTTCTTCCATCCGTAAGGGGCGACCCCCTTACGGATGGAAGAACAGGGGGATCTTCGCAGTGGGGCGGTCGGGACGGAGGGGTCTGCGCGTTTCCAGCCACTTAGCCCAGTGACCCGCCGCCCGGCCCCAGAGTTCCAAGCTCCATGGAGGCCGGGGGCCTCTTATCACGGGAAGCAGGTGTCTCCCGGGGGTCAAGGGACGGCGTGGGCACTCTCTAGACGAGAGAGGGTGCCCGTGCCCCGAGAGAGCCCCGGGGAGAGCCCGAGGCCTGGCCGCAGAGGCTGCCATTGCCTCCCCCGGGCTCCTACCATGGGGCCTGGCCCTGCTCGCCCGAGGCCCAGGTTCACCGCAGGTGAATGCCTTTTGCGGACGCCAAGGACAGGAGGCCGCCGATTTCCCTCGCAGAGGTGGGGGTTCGAGCTCTGGGGGACTGAGGTCGCAGCGGTCACACTCCATTTTTGGGTGGTTCAGCGGAGACTGGAGGGTTGAAGCGGCTGGGTCCAAGTCTGCCGCCTTGTGGCAGGGTGGGGGCGTTGCAGGCGAAGCAAGGCTCTTAGCCTCCCAGGCGGGGCACAGGCCAGACTCCCCACAGGAGAACCGGTCCGTGGACGAGGGTCCCGCCCGCCCGCCCGCCCGCCCGCCGGGACCCGCTCCACCTGGCGCGGAACCTTGGCCGGCCCCTCTTCCCGGCCCCAGGTCCCTAGTTCTTCCCTGGCACTCTGCCTCTGCGGGGGTGGGAGAGCTGCTGGCAAGTGTGGTCCACGGGAAAACGCACGGTCCTCTGGGTGGCAGGGAGGGCTTCCGTTAACTCTGACACCAGCCAAGGGACCGTGTGAACCTGGCCTGATATCTCAAGGGCGGGGCACGTTGCCCGGAGGGATGCTTGTGGTGGGGGGGGCCTGCTTGCGCCTGCGCGGCCCCGCCTCTTGGCCCGAAAACCACCCAGCCGCGGCTCGGACAAAAGCCATCTCCTGGGCGCCTCCCCCCTGTTCTTCCATCCGTAAAGGGGGACCCCTTTACGGATGGAAGAACAGGGGGATCTTCGCAGTGGCGGGGACGGGACGGAGGGGTCTGCGGGTTTGCCGCCACGTAGGCCAGTTGCTCGCACCCCGGCCCCATGCGTGCGAGCTCCATGGAGGAGGTGGGCCGCTTATGGCGGGATGCAGGCGTCCTGCGGGGGTCAAGGGACGGCGTGGGCACTCCCCGGGCGAGAGAGGGCGCCCGGGACCCGAGAGAGCACCCGGGAAAATGCCCAGCCCTGGCCCCCGTGGCTCCAGTGGCCTCCCTAGGCTCCTGCCGTGGGGCCTGGTCCCGCTCACGTGGGCCCAGGTTCTCCGCAGGTGAATGCCTTTTGCGGACACCAAGGACCACAGGCCGCGGACGCCTTCACGGGGAGGGGGGTTCGAGCTCTGTGGGACCCGGGTCCCAGCGGACACAGTCCCTTCTCGCGAAGTCCAGCCCAGACTTGAGAGAGTAGAAGCGTCTCGGTGCACGTTTGCCGCCTCGGGGCAGGGTGGGGCCTTTGGAGCCAAGAAAGACCCTTAGCCCCCCAGGCAGGTCTCAGGCCCGAGTCCCCCCGGGAGACTTGGTCCCTGGGCGTGGGTCCGGCCCGCTCGGCCCCTGCCCACCAGGCGCGGAACCCTGGCGCGCCCCTCATCCAGGCCCCGGGTCCCTAGTTCTTCCCTGGCACTCTGCCTGTGCCGGGGTGGGAGACGCGCTGGCAAGTGTGGTCCACGGGAAAAGGAACGGACCTCTGGGTGGCGGGGAGAGCTTCCAGTTCCACGGACAGGACCCCAGGGACCCTGTGAAGCAGGCCTGATATGTCCAGGGTGGGGCCCGTTGCCCCGAGGGAGGCTTGTGGTGGGGCTGCCTGCCCTCTACCTGCCGGGTCCCGCGTCTTGGCCCGAAACCGGCCAGCTGCGGCTCTGACAAATGCCATCTCCTGGGGGCATCCCCCCTGTTCTTCCATCCGTAAGGGGCGACCCCCTTACGGATGGAAGAACAGGGGGATCTTCGCAGTGGGGCGGTCGGGACGGAGGGGTCTGCGCGTTTCCAGCCACTTAGCCCAGTGACCCGCCGCCCGGCCCCAGAGTTCCAAGCTCCATGGAGGCCGGGGGCCTCTTATCACGGGAAGCAGGTGTCTCCCGGGGGTCAAGGGACGGCGTGGGCACTCTCTAGACGAGAGAGGGTGCCCGTGCCCCGAGAGAGCCCCGGGGAGAGCCCGAGGCCTGGCCGCAGAGGCTGCCATTGCCTCCCCCGGGCTCCTACCATGGGGCCTGGCCCTGCTCGCCCGAGGCCCAGGTTCACCGCAGGTGAATGCCTTTTGCGGACGCCAAGGACAGGAGGCCGCCGATTTCCCTCGCAGAGGTGGGGGTTCGAGCTCTGGGGGACTGAGGTCGCAGCGGTCACACTCCATTTTTGGGTGGTTCAGCGGAGACTGGAGGGTTGAAGCGGCTGGGTCCAAGTCTGCCGCCTTGTGGCAGGGTGGGGGCGTTGCAGGCGAAGCAAGGCTCTTAGCCTCCCAGGCGGGGCACAGGCCAGACTCCCCACAGGAGAACCGGTCCGTGGACGAGGGTCCCGCCCGCCCGCCCGCCCGCCCGCCGGGACCCGCTCCACCTGGCGCGGAACCTTGGCCGGCCCCTCTTCCCGGCCCCAGGTCCCTAGTTCTTCCCTGGCACTCTGCCTCTGCGGGGGTGGGAGAGCTGCTGGCAAGTGTGGTCCACGGGAAAACGCACGGTCCTCTGGGTGGCAGGGAGGGCTTCCGTTAACTCTGACACCAGCCCAGGGACCGTGTGAACCTGGCCTGATATCTCAAGGGCGGGGCACGTTGCCCGGAGGGATGCTTGTGGTGGGGGGGGCCTGCTTGCGCCTGCGCGGCCCCGCCTCTTGGCCCGAAAACCACCCAGCCGCGGCTCGGACAAAAGCCATCTCCTGGGCGCCTCCCCCCTGTTCTTCCATCCGTAAAGGGGGACCCCTTTACGGATGGAAGAACAGGGGGATCTTCGCAGTGGCGGGGACGGGACGGAGGGGTCTGCGGGTTTGCCGCCACGTAGGCCAGTTGCTCGCACCCCGGCCCCATGCGTGCGAGCTCCATGGAGGAGGTGGGCCGCTTATGGCGGGATGCAGGCGTCCTGCGGGGGTCAAGGGACGGCGTGGGCACTCCCCGGGCGAGAGAGGGCGCCCGGGACCCGAGAGAGCACCCGGGAAAATGCCCAGCCCTGGCCCCCGTGGCTCCAGTGGCCTCCCTAGGCTCCTGCCGTGGGGCCTGGTCCCGCTCACGTGGGCCCAGGTTCTCCGCAGGTGAATGCCTTTTGCGGACACCAAGGACCACAGGCCGCGGACGCCTTCACGGGGAGGGGGGTTCGAGCTCTGTGGGACCCGGGTCCCAGCGGACACAGTCCCTTCTCGCGAAGTCCAGCCCAGACTTGAGAGAGTAGAAGCGTCTCGGTGCACGTTTGCCGCCTCGGGGCAGGGTGGGGCCTTTTGAGCCAAGAAAGACCCTTAGCCCCCCAGGCAGGTCTCAGGCCCGAGTCCCCCCGGGAGACTTGGTCCCTGGGCGTGGGTCCGGCCCGCTCGGCCCCTGCCCACCAGGCGCGGAACCCTGGCGCGCCCCTCATCCAGGCCCCGGGTCCCTAGTTCTTCCCTGGCACTCTGCCTGTGCCGGGGTGGGAGACGCGCTGGCAAGTGTGGTCCACGGGAAAAGGAACGGACCTCTGGGTGGCGGGGAGAGCTTCCAGTTCCACGGACAGGACCCCAGGGACCCTGTGAAGCAGGCCTGATATGTCCAGGGTGGGGCCCGTTGCCCCGAGGGAGGCTTGTGGTGGGGCTGCCTGCCCTCTACCTGCCGGGTCCCGCGTCTTGGCCCGAAACCGGCCAGCTGCGGCTCTGACAAATGCCATCTCCTGGGGGCATCCCCCCTGTTCTTCCATCCGTAAGGGGCGACCCCCTTACGGATGGAAGAACAGGGGGATCTTCGCAGTGGGGCGGTCGGGACGGAGGGGTCTGCGCGTTTCCAGCCACTTAGCCCAGTGACCCGCCGCCCGGCCCCAGAGTTCCAAGCTCCATGGAGGCCGGGGGCCTCTTATCACGGGAAGCAGGTGTCTCCCGGGGGTCAAGGGACGGCGTGGGCACTCTCTAGACGAGAGAGGGTGCCCGTGCCCCGAGAGAGCCCCGGGGAGAGCCCGAGGCCTGGCCGCAGAGGCTGCCATTGCCTCCCCCGGGCTCCTACCATGGGGCCTGGCCCTGCTCGCCCGAGGCCCAGGTTCACCGCAGGTGAATGCCTTTTGCGGACGCCAAGGACAGGAGGCCGCCGATTTCCCTCGCAGAGGTGGGAGTTCGAGCTCTGGGGGACTGAGGTCGCAGCGGTCACACTCCATTTTTGGGTGGTTCAGCGGAGACTGGAGGGTTGAAGCGGCTGGGTCCAAGTCTGCCGCCTTGTGGCAGGGTGGGGGCGTTGCAGGCGAAGCAAGGCTCTTAGCCTCCCAGGCGGGGCACAGGCCAGACTCCCCACAGGAGAACCGGTCCGTGGACGAGGGTCCCGCCCGCCCGCCCGCCCGCCCGCCGGGACCCGCTCCACCTGGCGCGGAACCTTGGCCGGCCCCTCTTCCCGGCCCCAGGTCCCTAGTTCTTCCCTGGCACTCTGCCTCTGCGGGGGTGGGAGAGCTGCTGGCAAGTGTGGTCCACGGGAAAACGCACGGTCCTCTGGGTGGCAGGGAGGGCTTCCGTTAACTCTGACACCAGCCCAGGGACCGTGTGAACCTGGCCTGATATCTCAAGGGCGGGGCACGTTGCCCGGAGGGATGCTTGTGGTGGGGGGGGGCCTGCTTGCGCCTGCGCGGCCCCGCCTCTTGGCCCGAAAACCACCCAGCCGCGGCTCGGACAAAAGCCATCTCCTGGGCGCCTCCCCCCTGTTCTTCCATCCGTAAAGGGGGACCCCTTTACGGATGGAAGAACAGGGGGATCTTCGCAGTGGCGGGGACGGGACGGAGGGGTCTGCGGGTTTGCCGCCACGTAGGCCAGTTGCTCGCACCCCGGCCCCATGCGTGCGAGCTCCGTGGAGGAGGTGGGCCGCTTATGGCGGGATGCAGGCGTCCTGCGGGGGTCAAGGGACGGCGTGGGCACTCCCCGGGCGAGAGAGGGCGCCCGGGACCCGAGAGAGCACCCGGGAAAATGCCCAGCCCTGGCCCCCGTGGCTCCAGTGGCCTCCCTAGGCTCCTGCCGTGGGGCCTGGTCCCGCTCACGTGGGCCCAGGTTCTCCGCAGGTGAATGCCTTTTGCGGACACCAAGGACCACAGGCCGCGGACGCCTTCACGGGGAGGGGGGTTCGAGCTCTGTGGGACCCGGGTCCCAGCGGACACAGTCCCTTCTCGCGAAGTCCAGCCCAGACTTGAGAGAGTAGAAGCGTCTCGGTGCACGTTTGCCGCCTCGGGGCAGGGTGGGGCCTTTGGAGCCAAGAAAGACCCTTAGCCCCCCAGGCAGGTCTCAGGCCCGAGTCCCCCCGGGAGACTTGGTCCCTGGGCGTGGGTCCGGCCCGCTCGGCCCCTGCCCACCAGGCGCGGAACCCTGGCGCGCCCCTCATCCAGGCCCCGGGTCCCTAGTTCTTCCCTGGCACTCTGCCTGTGCCGGGGTGGGAGACGCGCTGGCAAGTGTGGTCCACGGGAAAAGGAACGGACCTCTGGGTGGCGGGGAGAGCTTCCAGTTCCACGGACAGGACCCCAGGGACCCTGTGAAGCAGGCCTGATATGTCCAGGGTGGGGCCCGTTGCCCCGAGGGAGGCTTGTGGTGGGGCTGCCTGCCCTCTACCTGCCGGGTCCCGCGTCTTGGCCCGAAACCGGCCAGCTGCGGCTCTGACAAATGCCATCTCCTGGGGGCATCCCCCCTGTTCTTCCATCCGTAAGGGGCGACCCCCTTACGGATGGAAGAACAGGGGGATCTTCGCAGTGGGGCGGTCGGGACGGAGGGGTCTGCGCGTTTCCAGCCACTTAGCCCAGTGACCCGCCGCCCGGCCCCAGAGTTCCAAGCTCCATGGAGGCCGGGGGCCTCTTATCACGGGAAGCAGGTGTCTCCCGGGGGTCAAGGGACGGCGTGGGCACTCTCTAGACGAGAGAGGGTGCCCGTGCCCCGAGAGAGCCCCGGGGAGAGCCCGAGGCCTGGCCGCAGAGGCTGCCATTGCCTCCCCCGGGCTCCTACCATGGGGCCTGGCCCTGCTCGCCCGAGGCCCAGGTTCACCGCAGGTGAATGCCTTTTGCGGACGCCAAGGACAGGAGGCCGCCGATTTCCCTCGCAGAGGTGGGGGTTCGAGCTCTGGGGGACTGAGGTCGCAGCGGTCACACTCCATTTTTGGGTGGTTCAGCGGAGACTGGAGGGTTGAAGCGGCTGGGTCCAAGTCTGCCGCCTTGTGGCAGGGTGGGGGCGTTGCAGGCGAAGCAAGGCTCTTAGCCTCCCAGGCGGGGCACAGGCCAGACTCCCCACAGGAGAACCGGTCCGTGGACGAGGGTCCCGCCCGCCCGCCCGCCCGCCCGCCGGGACCCGCTCCACCTGGCGCGGAACCTTGGCCGGCCCCTCTTCCCGGCCCCAGGTCCCTAGTTCTTCCCTGGCACTCTGCCTCTGCGGGGGTGGG
Source organism: Desmodus rotundus (assembly GCF_022682495.2). Lineage (NCBI taxonomy): Eukaryota > Metazoa > Chordata > Mammalia > Chiroptera > Phyllostomidae > Desmodus > Desmodus rotundus. Next base: position 95,122 of record NW_026527259.1, on the reverse strand, counting down.
AGAGCTGCTGGCAAGTGTGGTCCACGGGAAAACGCACGGTCCTCTGGGTGGCAGGGAGGGCTTCCGTTAACTCTGACACCAGCCCAGGGACCGTGTGAACCTGGCCTGATATCTCAAGGGCGGGGCACGTTGCCCGGAGGGATGCTTGTGGTGGGGGGGGCCTGCTTGCGCCTGCGCGGCCCCGCCTCTTGGCCCGAAAACCACCCAGCCGCGGCTCGGACAAAAGCCATCTCCTGGGCGCCTCCCCCCTGTTCTTCCATCCGTAAAGGGGGACCCCTTTACGGATGGAAGAACAGGGGGATCTTCGCAGTGGCGGGGACGGGACGGAGGGGTCTGCGGGTTTGCCGCCACGTAGGCCAGTTGCTCGCACCCCGGCCCCATGCGTGCGAGCTCCATGGAGGAGGTGGGCCGCTTATGGCGGGATGCAGGCGTCCTGCGGGGGTCAAGGGACGGCGTGGGCACTCCCCGGGCGAGAGAGGGCGCCCGGGACCCGAGAGAGCACCCGGGAAAATGCCCAGCCCTGGCCCCCGTGGCTCCAGTGGCCTCCCTAGGCTCCTGCCGTGGGGCCTGGTCCCGCTCACGTGGGCCCAGGTTCTCCGCAGGTGAATGCCTTTTGCGGACACCAAGGACCACAGGCCGCGGACGCCTTCACGGGGAGGGGGGTTCGAGCTCTGTGGGACCCGGGTCCCAGCGGACACAGTCCCTTCTCGCGAAGTCCAGCCCAGACTTGAGAGAGTAGAAGCGTCTCGGTGCACGTTTGCCGCCTCGGGGCAGGGTGGGGCCTTTGGAGCCAAGAAAGACCCTTAGCCCCCCAGGCAGGTCTCAGGCCCGAGTCCCCCCGGGAGACTTGGTCCCTGGGCGTGGGTCCGGCCCGCTCGGCCCCTGCCCACCAGGCGCGGAACCCTGGCGCGCCCCTCATCCAGGCCCCGGGTCCCTAGTTCTTCCCTGGCACTCTGCCTGTGCCGGGGTGGGAGACGCGCTGGCAAGTGTGGTCCACGGGAAAAGGAACGGACCTCTGGGTGGCGGGGAGAGCTTCCAGTTCCACGGACAGGACCCCAGGGACCCTGTGAAGCAGGCCTGATATGTCCAGGGTGGGGCCCGTTGCCCCGAGGGAGGCTTGTGGTGGGGCTGCCTGCCCTCTACCTGCCGGGTCCCGCGTCTTGGCCCGAAACCGGCCAGCTGCGGCTCTGACAAATGCCATCTCCTGGGGGCATCCCCCCTGTTCTTCCATCCGTAAGGGGCGACCCCCTTACGGATGGAAGAACAGGGGGATCTTCGCAGTGGGGCGGTCGGGACGGAGGGGTCTGCGCGTTTCCAGCCACTTAGCCCAGTGACCCGCCGCCCGGCCCCAGAGTTCCAAGCTCCATGGAGGCCGGGGGCCTCTTATCACGGAAGCAGGTGTCTCCCGGGGGGTCAAGGGACGGCGTGGGCACTCTCTAGACGAGAGAGGGTGCCCGTGCCCCGAGAGAGCCCCGGGGAGAGCCCGAGGCCTGGCCGCAGAGGCTGCCATTGCCTCCCCGGGCTCCTACCATGGGGCCTGGCCTGCTCGCCCGAGGCCCAGGTTCACCGCAGGTGAATGCCTTTTGCGGACGCCAAGGACAGGAGGCCGCCGATTTCCCTCGCAGAGGTGGGGGTTCGAGCTCTGGGGGACTGAGGTCGCAGCGGTCACACTCCATTTTTGGGTGGTTCAGCGGAGACTGGAGGGTTGAAGCGGCTGGGTCCAAGTCTGCCGCCTTGTGGCAGGGTGGGGGGCGTTGCAGGCGAAGCAAGGCTCTTAGCCTCCCAGGCGGGGCACAGGCCAGACTCCCCACAGGAGAACCGGTCCGTGGACGAGGGTCCGCGCGCCCGCCCGCCCCCGCCCGCCCGCCGGACCCCGCTCCACCTGGCGCGGAACCTTGGCCGGCCCCTCTTCCCGGCCCCAGGTCCCTAGTTCTTCCCTGGCACTCTGCCTCTGCGGGGGTGGGAGAGCTGCTGGCAAGTGTGGTCCACGGGAAAACGCAACGGTCCTCTGGGTGGCAGGGAGGGCTTCCGTTAACTCTGACACAGCCCAGGGACCGTGTGAACCTGGCCTGATATCTCAAGGGCGGGGCACGTTGCCCGGAGGGATGCTTGTGGTGGGGGGGGCCTGCTTGCGCCTGCGCGGCCCCGCCTCTTGGCCCGAAAACCACCCAGCCCGCGGCTCGGACAAAAGCCATCTCCTGGGCGCCTCCCCCCTGTTCTTCCATCCGTAAAGGGGGACCCCTTTACGGATGGAAGAACAGGGGGATCTTCGCAGTGGCGGGGGACGGGACGGAGGGGTCTGCGGGTTTGCCGCCACGTAGGCCAGTTGCTCGCACCCCCGGCCCCATGCGTGCGAGCTCCATGGAGGAGGTGGGCCGCTTATGGCGGGATGCAGGCGTCCTGCGGGGGTCAAGGGACGGCGTGGGCACTCCCCGGGCGAGAGAGGGCGCCCGGGACCCGAGAGAGCACCCGGGGAAAATGCCCAGCCCTGGCCCCCGTGGCTCCAGTGGCCTCCCTAGGCTCCTGCCGTGGGGCCTGGTCCCGCTCACGTGGGCCCAGGTTCTCCGCAGGTGAATGCCTTTTGCGGACACCAAGGACCACAGGCCGCGGGACGCCTTCACGGGGAGGGGGGGTTCGAGCTCTGTGGGACCGGGGTCCCAGCGGACACAGTCCCTTCTCGCGAAGTCCAGCCCAGACTTGAGAGAGTAGAAGCGTCTCGGTGCACGTTTGCCGCCTCGGGGCAGGGTGGGGCCTTTTGAGCCAAGAAAGACCCTTAGCCCCCCAGGCAGGTCTCAGGCCCGAGTCCCCCCGGGAGACTTGGTCCCTGGGCGTGGGTCCGGCCCGCTCGGCCCCCTGCCCACCAGGCGCGGAACCCTGGCGCGCCCCTCATCCAGGCCCCGGGTCCCTAGTTCTTCCCTGGCACTCTGCCTGTGCCGGGGTGGGAGACGCGCTGGCAAGTGTGGTCCACGGAAAAGGAACGGACCTCTGGGTGGCGGGGGAGAGCTTCCAGTTCCACGGACAGGACCCCAGGGACCCTGTGAAGCAGGCCTGATATGTCCAGGGTGGGGCCCGTTGCCCCGAGGGAGGCTTGTGGTGGGGCTGCCTGCCCTCTACCTGCCGGGTCCCGCGTCTTGGCCCGAAACCGGCCAGCTGCGGCTCTGACAAATGCCATCTCCTGGGGGCATCCCCCCTGTTCTTCCATCCGTAAGGGGCGACCCCCTTACGGATGGAAGAACAGGGGGATCTTCGCAGTGGGGCGGTCGGGACGGAGGGGTCTGCGCGTTTCCAGCCACTTAGCCCAGTGACCCGCCGCCCGGCCCCCAGAGTTCCAAGCTCCATGGAGGCCGGGGGGCCTCTTATCACGGGAAGCAGGTGTCTCCCGGGGGTCAAGGGACGGCGTGGGCACTCTCTAGACGAGAGAGGGTGCCCGTGCCCCGAGAGAGCCCCGGGGAGAGCCCGAGGCCTGGCCGCAGAGGCTGCCATTGCCTCCCCCGGGCTCCTACCATGGGGCCTGCCCCTGCTCGCCGAGGCCCAGGTTCACCGCAGGTGAATGCCTTTTGCGGACGCCAAGGACAGGAGGCCGCCGATTTCCCTCGCAGAGGTGGGGGTTCGAGCTCTGGGGGACTGAGGTCGCAGCGGTCACACTCCATTTTTGGGTGGTTCAGCGGAGACTGAGGGTTGAAGCGGCTGGGTCCAAGTCTGCCGCCTTGTGGCAGGGTGGGGGCGTTGCAGGCGAAGCAAGGCTCTTAGCCTCCCAGCGGGGGCAGGAGAACCGGTCCGTGGACGAGGGTCCCGCCCGCCCGCCCGCCCGCCCGCCGGGACCCGCTCCACCTGGCGCGGAACCTTGGCCGGCCCCTCTTCCCGGCCCCAGGTCCCTAGTTCTTCCCTGGCACTCTGCCTCTGCGGGGGTGGGAGAGCTGCTGGCAAGTGTGGTCCACGGGAAAACGCACGGTCCTCTGGGTGGCAGGGAGGGCTTCCGTTAACTCTGACACCAGCCCAGGGACCGTGTGAACCTGGCCTGATATCTCAAGGGCGGGGCACGTTGCCCGGAGGGATGCTTGTGGTGGGGGGGCCTGCTTGCGCCTGCGCGGCCCCGCCTCTTGGCCCGAAAACCACCCAGCCGCGGCTCGGACAAAAGCCATCTCCTGGGCGCCTCCCCCCTGTTCTTCCATCCGTAAAGGGGGACCCCTTTACGGATGGAAGAACAGGGGGATCTTCGCAGTGGCGGGGACGGGACGGAGGGGTCTGCGGGTTTGCCGCCACGTAGGCCAGTTGCTCGCACCCCGGCCCCATGCGTGCGAGCTCCATGGAGGAGGTGGGCCGCTTATGGCGGGATGCAGGCGTCCTGCGGGGGTCAAGGGACGGCGTGGGCACTCCCCGGGCGAGAGAGGGCGCCCGGGACCCGAGAGAGCACCCGGGAAAATGCCCAGCCCTGGCCCCCGTGGCTCCAGTGGCCTCCCTAGGCTCCTGCCGTGGGGCCTGGTCCCGCTCACGTGGGCCCAGGTTCTCCGCAGGTGAATGCCTTTTGCGGACACCAAGGACCACAGGCCGCGGACGCCTTCACGGGGAGGGGGGTTCGAGCTCTGTGGGACCCGGGGTCCCAGCGGACACAGTCCCTTCTCGCGAAGTCCAGCCCAGACTTGAGAGAGTAGAAGCGTCTCGGTGCACGTTTGCCGCCTCGGGGCAGGGTGGGGCCTTTTGAGCCAAGAAAGACCCTTAGCCCCCCAGGCAGGTCTCAGGCCCGAGTCCCCCCGGGAGACTTGGTCCCTGGGCGTGGGTCCGGCCCGCTCGGCCCCTGCCCACCAGGCGCGGAACCCTGGCGCGCCCCTCATCCAGGCCCCGGGTCCCTAGTTCTTCCCTGGCACTCTGCCTGTGCCGGGGTGGGAGACGCGCTGGCAAGTGTGGTCCACGGGAAAAGGAACGGACCTCTGGGTGGCGGGGAGAGCTTCCAGTTCCACGGACAGGACCCCAGGGACCCTGTGAAGCAGGCCTGATATGTCCAGGGTGGGGCCCGTTGCCCCGAGGGAGGCTTGTGGTGGGGCTGCCTGCCCTCTACCTGCCGGGTCCCGCGTCTTGGCCCGAAACCGGCCAGCTGCGGCTCTGACAAATGCCATCTCCTGGGGGCATCCCCCCTGTTCTTCCATCCGTAAGGGGCGACCCCCTTACGGATGGAAGAACAGGGGGATCTTCGCAGTGGGGCGGTCGGGACGGAGGGGTCTGCGCGTTTCCAGCCACTTAGCCCAGTGACCCGCCGCCCGGCCCCAGAGTTCCAAGCTCCATGGAGGCCGGGGGCCTCTTATCACGGGAAGCAGGTGTCTCCCGGGGGTCAAGGGACGGCGTGGGCACTCTCTAGACGAGAGAGGGTGCCCGTGCCCCGAGAGAGCCCCGGGGAGAGCCCGAGGCCTGGCCGCAGAGGCTGCCATTGCCTCCCCCGGGCTCCTACCATGGGGCCTGGCCCTGCTCGCCCGAGGCCCAGGTTCACCGCAGGTGAATGCCTTTTGCGGACGCCAAGGACAGGAGGCCGCCGATTTCCCTCGCAGAGGTGGGGGTTCGAGCTCTGGGGGACTGAGGTCGCAGCGGTCACACTCCATTTTTGGGTGGTTCAGCGGAGACTGGAGGGTTGAAGCGGCTGGGTCCAAGTCTGCCGCCTTGTGGCAGGGTGGGGGCGTTGCAGGCGAAGCAAGGCTCTTAGCCTCCCAGGCGGGGCACAGGCCAGACTCCCCACAGGAGAACCGGTCCGTGGACGAGGGTCCCGCCCGCCCGCCCGCCCGCCCGCCGGGACCCGCTCCACCTGGCGCGGAACCTTGGCCGGCCCCTCTTCCCGGCCCCAGGTCCCTAGTTCTTCCCTGGCACTCTGCCTCTGCGGGGGTGGGAGAGCTGCTGGCAAGTGTGGTCCACGGGAAAACGCACGGTCCTCTGGGTGGCAGGGAGGGCTTCCGTTAACTCTGACACCAGCCCAGGGACCGTGTGAACCTGGCCTGATATCTCAAGGGCGGGGCACGTTGCCCGGAGGGATGCTTGTGGTGGGGGGGGCCTGCTTGCGCCTGCGCGGCCCCGCCTCTTGGCCCGAAAACCACCCAGCCGCGGCTCGGACAAAAGCCATCTCCTGGGCGCCTCCCCCCTGTTCTTCCATCCGTAAAGGGGGACCCCTTTACGGATGGAAGAACAGGGGGATCTTCGCAGTGGCGGGGACGGGACGGAGGGGTCTGCGGGTTTGCCGCCACGTAGGCCAGTTGCTCGCACCCCGGCCCCATGCGTGCGAGCTCCATGGAGGAGGTGGGCCGCTTATGGCGGGATGCAGGCGTCCTGCGGGGGTCAAGGGACGGCGTGGGCACTCCCCGGGCGAGAGAGGGCGCCCGGGACCCGAGAGAGCACCCGGGAAAATGCCCAGCCCTGGCCCCCGTGGCTCCAGTGGCCTCCCTAGGCTCCTGCCGTGGGGCCTGGTCCCGCTCACGTGGGCCCAGGTTCTCCGCAGGTGAATGCCTTTTGCGGACACCAAGGACCACAGGCCGCGGACGCCTTCACGGGGAGGGGGGTTCGAGCTCTGTGGGACCCGGGTCCCAGCGGACACAGTCCCTTCTCGCGAAGTCCAGCCCAGACTTGAGAGAGTAGAAGCGTCTCGGTGCACGTTTGCCGCCTCGGGGCAGGGTGGGGCCTTTGGAGCCAAGAAAGACCCTTAGCCCCCCAGGCAGGTCTCAGGCCCGAGTCCCCCCGGGAGACTTGGTCCCTGGGCGTGGGTCCGGCCCGCTCGGCCCCTGCCCACCAGGCGCGGAACCCTGGCGCGCCCCTCATCCAGGCCCCGGGTCCCTAGTTCTTCCCTGGCACTCTGCCTGTGCCGGGGTGGGAGACGCGCTGGCAAGTGTGGTCCACGGGAAAAGGAACGGACCTCTGGGTGGCGGGGAGAGCTTCCAGTTCCACGGACAGGACCCCAGGGACCCTGTGAAGCAGGCCTGATATGTCCAGGGTGGGGCCCGTTGCCCCGAGGGAGGCTTGTGGTGGGGCTGCCTGCCCTCTACCTGCCGGGTCCCGCGTCTTGGCCCGAAACCGGCCAGCTGCGGCTCTGACAAATGCCATCTCCTGGGGGCATCCCCCCTGTTCTTCCATCCGTAAGGGGCGACCCCCTTACGGATGGAAGAACAGGGGGATCTTCGCAGTGGGGCGGTCGGGACGGAGGGGTCTGCGCGTTTCCAGCCACTTAGCCCAGTGACCCGCCGCCCGGCCCCAGAGTTCCAAGCTCCATGGAGGCCGGGGGCCTCTTATCACGGGAAGCAGGTGTCTCCCGGGGGTCAAGGGACGGCGTGGGCACTCTCTAGACGAGAGAGGGTGCCCGTGCCCCGAGAGAGCCCCGGGGAGAGCCCGAGGCCTGGCCGCAGAGGCTGCCATTGCCTCCCCCGGGCTCCTACCATGGGGCCTGGCCCTGCTCGCCCGAGGCCCAGGTTCACCGCAGGTGAATGCCTTTTGCGGACGCCAAGGACAGGAGGCCGCCGATTTCCCTCGCAGAGGTGGGGGTTCGAGCTCTGGGGGACTGAGGTCGCAGCGGTCACACTCCATTTTTGGGTGGTTCAGCGGAGACTGGAGGGTTGAAGCGGCTGGGTCCAAGTCTGCCGCCTTGTGGCAGGGTGGGGGCGTTGCAGGCGAAGCAAGGCTCTTAGCCTCCCAGGCGGGGCACAGGCCAGACTCCCCACAGGAGAACCGGTCCGTGGACGAGGGTCCCGCCCGCCCGCCCGCCCGCCCGCCGGGACCCGCTCCACCTGGCGCGGAACCTTGGCCGGCCCCTCTTCCCGGCCCCAGGTCCCTAGTTCTTCCCTGGCACTCTGCCTCTGCGGGGGTGGGAGAGCTGCTGGCAAGTGTGGTCCACGGGAAAACGCACGGTCCTCTGGGTGGCAGGGAGGGCTTCCGTTAACTCTGACACCAGCCCAGGGACCGTGTGAACCTGGCCTGATATCTCAAGGGCGGGGCACGTTGCCCGGAGGGATGCTTGTGGTGGGGGGGGCCTGCTTGCGCCTGCGCGGCCCCGCCTCTTGGCCCGAAAACCACCCAGCCGCGGCTCGGACAAAAGCCATCTCCTGGGCGCCTCCCCCCTGTTCTTCCATCCGTAAAGGGGGACCCCTTTACGGATGGAAGAACAGGGGGATCTTCGCAGTGGCGGGGACGGGACGGAGGGGTCTGCGGGTTTGCCGCCACGTAGGCCAGTTGCTCGCACCCCGGCCCCATGCGTGCGAGCTCCATGGAGGAGGTGGGCCGCTTATGGCGGGATGCAGGCGTCCTGCGGGGGTCAAGGGACGGCGTGGGCACTCCCCGGGCGAGAGAGGGCGCCCGGGACCCGAGAGAGCACCCGGGAAAATGCCCAGCCCTGGCCCCCGTGGCTCCAGTGGCCTCCCTAGGCTCCTGCCGTGGGGCCTGGTCCCGCTCACGTGGGCCCAGGTTCTCCGCAGGTGAATGCCTTTTGCGGACACCAAGGACCACAGGCCGCGGACGCCTTCACGGGGAGGGGGGTTCGAGCTCTGTGGGACCCGGGTCCCAGCGGACACAGTCCCTTCTCGCGAAGTCCAGCCCAGACTTGAGAGAGTAGAAGCGTCTCGGTGCACGTTTGCCGCCTCGGGGCAGGGTGGGGCCTTTGGAGCCAAGAAAGACCCTTAGCCCCCCAGGCAGGTCTCAGGCCCGAGTCCCCCCGGGAGACTTGGTCCCTGGGCGTGGGTCCGGCCCGCTCGGCCCCTGCCCACCAGGCGCGGAACCCTGGCGCGCCCCTCATCCAGGCCCCGGGTCCCTAGTTCTTCCCTGGCACTCTGCCTGTGCCGGGGTGGGAGACGCGCTGGCAAGTGTGGTCCACGGGAAAAGGAACGGACCTCTGGGTGGCGGGGAGAGCTTCCAGTTCCACGGACAGGACCCCAGGGACCCTGTGAAGCAGGCCTGATATGTCCAGGGTGGGGCCCGTTGCCCCGAGGGAGGCTTGTGGTGGGGCTGCCTGCCCTCTACCTGCCGGGTCCCGCGTCTTGGCCCGAAACCGGCCAGCTGCGGCTCTGACAAATGCCATCTCCTGGGGGCATCCCCCCTGTTCTTCCATCCGTAAGGGGCGACCCCCTTACGGATGGAAGAACAGGGGGATCTTCGCAGTGGGGCGGTCGGGACGGAGGGGTCTGCGCGTTTCCAGCCACTTAGCCCAGTGACCCGCCGCCCGGCCCCAGAGTTCCAAGCTCCATGGAGGCCGGGGGCCTCTTATCACGGGAAGCAGGTGTCTCCCGGGGGTCAAGGGACGGCGTGGGCACTCTCTAGACGAGAGAGGGTGCCCGTGCCCCGAGAGAGCCCCGGGGAGAGCCCGAGGCCTGGCCGCAGAGGCTGCCATTGCCTCCCCCGGGCTCCTACCATGGGGCCTGGCCCTGCTCGCCCGAGGCCCAGGTTCACCGCAGGTGAATGCCTTTTGCGGACGCCAAGGACAGGAGGCCGCCGATTTCCCTCGCAGAGGTGGGGGTTCGAGCTCTGGGGGACTGAGGTCGCAGCGGTCACACTCCATTTTTGGGTGGTTCAGCGGAGACTGGAGGGTTGAAGCGGCTGGGTCCAAGTCTGCCGCCTTGTGGCAGGGTGGGGGCGTTGCAGGCGAAGCAAGGCTCTTAGCCTCCCAGGCGGGGCACAGGCCAGACTCCCCACAGGAGAACCGGTCCGTGGACGAGGGTCCCGCCCGCCCGCCCGCCCGCCCGCCGGGACCCGCTCCACCTGGCGCGGAACCTTGGCCGGCCCCTCTTCCCGGCCCCAGGTCCCTAGTTCTTCCCTGGCACTCTGCCTCTGCGGGGGTGGGAGAGCTGCTGGCAAGTGTGGTCCACGGGAAAACGCACGGTCCTCTGGGTGGCAGGGAGGGCTTCCGTTAACTCTGACACCAGCCCAGGGACCGTGTGAACCTGGCCTGATATCTCAAGGGCGGGGCACGTTGCCCGGAGGGATGCTTGTGGTGGGGGGGGCCTGCTTGCGCCTGCGCGGCCCCGCCTCTTGGCCCGAAAACCACCCAGCCGCGGCTCGGACAAAAGCCATCTCCTGGGCGCCTCCCCCCTGTTCTTCCATCCGTAAAGGGGGACCCCTTTACGGATGGAAGAACAGGGGGATCTTCGCAGTGGCGGGGACGGGACGGAGGGGTCTGCGGGTTTGCCGCCACGTAGGCCAGTTGCTCGCACCCCGGCCCCATGCGTGCGAGCTCCATGGAGGAGGTGGGCCGCTTATGGCGGGATGCAGGCGTCCTGCGGGGGTCAAGGGACGGCGTGGGCACTCCCCGGGCGAGAGAGGGCGCCCGGGACCCGAGAGAGCACCCGGGAAAATGCCCAGCCCTGGCCCCCGTGGCTCCAGTGGCCTCCCTAGGCTCCTGCCGTGGGGCCTGGTCCCGCTCACGTGGGCCCAGGTTCTCCGCAGGTGAATGCCTTTTGCGGACACCAAGGACCACAGGCCGCGGACGCCTTCACGGGGAGGGGGGTTCGAGCTCTGTGGGACCCGGGTCCCAGCGGACACAGTCCCTTCTCGCGAAGTCCAGCCCAGACTTGAGAGAGTAGAAGCGTCTCGGTGCACGTTTGCCGCCTCGGGGCAGGGTGGGGCCTTTGGAGCCAAGAAAGACCCTTAGCCCCCCAGGCAGGTCTCAGGCCCGAGTCCCCCCGGGAGACTTGGTCCCTGGGCGTGGGTCCGGCCCGCTCGGCCCCTGCCCACCAGGCGCGGAACCCTGGCGCGCCCCTCATCCAGGCCCCGGGTCCCTAGTTCTTCCCTGGCACTCTGCCTGTGCCGGGGTGGGAGACGCGCTGGCAAGTGTGGTCCACGGGAAAAGGAATGGACCTCTGGGTGGCGGGGAGAGCTTCCAGTTCCACGGACAGGACCCCAGGGACCCTGTGAAGCAGGCCTGATATGTCCAGGGTGGGGCCCGTTGCCCCGAGGGAGGCTTGTGGTGGGGCTGCCTGCCCTCTACCTGCCGGGTCCCGCGTCTTGGCCCGAAACCGGCCAGCTGCGGCTCTGACAAATGCCATCTCCTGGGGGCATCCCCCCTGTTCTTCCATCCGTAAGGGGCGACCCCCTTACGGATGGAAGAACAGGGGGATCTTCGCAGTGGGGCGGTCGGGACGGAGGGGTCTGCGCGTTTCCAGCCACTTAGCCCAGTGACCCGCCGCCCGGCCCCAGAGTTCCAAGCTCCATGGAGGCCGGGGGCCTCTTATCACGGGAAGCAGGTGTCTCCCGGGGGTCAAGGGACGGCGTGGGCACTCTCTAGACGAGAGAGGGTGCCCGTGCCCCGAGAGAGCCCCGGGGAGAGCCCGAGGCCTGGCCGCAGAGGCTGCCATTGCCTCCCCCGGGCTCCTACCATGGGGCCTGGCCCTGCTCGCCCGAGGCCCAGGTTCACCGCAGGTGAATGCCTTTTGCGGACGCCAAGGACAGGAGGCCGCCGATTTCCCTCGCAGAGGTGGGGGTTCGAGCTCTGGGGGACTGAGGTCGCAGCGGTCACACTCCATTTTTGGGTGGTTCAGCGGAGACTGGAGGGTTGAAGCGGCTGGGTCCAAGTCTGCCGCCTTGTGGCAGGGTGGGGGCGTTGCAGGCGAAGCAAGGCTCTTAGCCTCCCAGGCGGGGCACAGGCCAGACTCCCCACAGGAGAACCGGTCCGTGGACGAGGGTCCCGCCCGCCCGCCCGCCCGCCCGCCGGGACCCGCTCCACCTGGCGCGGAACCTTGGCCGACCCCTCTTCCCGGCCCCAGGTCCCTAGTTCTTCCCTGGCACTCTGCCTCTGCGGGGGTGGGAGAGCTGCTGGCAAGTGTGGTCCACGGGAAAACGCACGGTCCTCTGGGTGGCAGGGAGGGCTTCCGTTAACTCTGACACCAGCCCAGGGACCGTGTGAACCTGGCCTGATATCTCAAGGGCGGGGCACGTTGCCCGGAGGGATGCTTGTGGTGGGGGGGGCCTGCTTGCGCCTGCGCGGCCCCGCCTCTTGGCCCGAAAACCACCCAGCCGCGGCTCGGACAAAAGCCATCTCCTGGGCGCCTCCCCCCTGTTCTTCCATCCGTAAAGGGGGACCCCTTTACGGATGGAAGAACAGGGGGATCTTCGCAGTGGCGGGGACGGGACGGAGGGGTCTGCGGGTTTGCCGCCACGTAGGCCAGTTGCTCGCACCCCGGCCCCATGCGTGCGAGCTCCATGGAGGAGGTGGGCCGCTTATGGCGGGATGCAGGCGTCCTGCGGGGGTCAAGGGACGGCGTGGGCACTCCCCGGGCGAGAGAGGGCGCCCGGGACCCGAGAGAGCACCCGGGAAAATGCCCAGCCCTGGCCCCCGTGGCTCCAGTGGCCTCCCTAGGCTCCTGCCGTGGGGCCTGGTCCCGCTCACGTGGGCCCAGGTTCTCCGCAGGTGAATGCCTTTTGCGGACACCAAGGACCACAGGCCGCGGACGCCTTCACGGGGAGGGGGGTTCGAGCTCTGTGGGACCCGGGTCCCAGCGGACACAGTCCCTTCTCGCGAAGTCCAGCCCAGACTTGAGAGAGTAGAAGCGTCTCGGTGCACGTTTGCCGCCTCGGGGCAGGGTGGGGCCTTTGGAGCCAAGAAAGACCCTTAGCCCCCCAGGCAGGTCTCAGGCCCGAGTCCCCCCGGGAGACTTGGTCCCTGGGCGTGGGTCCGGCCCGCTCGGCCCCTGCCCACCAGGCGCGGAACCCTGGCGCGCCCCTCATCCAGGCCCCGGGTCCCTAGTTCTTCCCTGGCACTCTGCCTGTGCCGGGGTGGGAGACGCGCTGGCAAGTGTGGTCCACGGGAAAAGGAACGGACCTCTGGGTGGCGGGGAGAGCTTCCAGTTCCACGGACAGGACCCCAGGGACCCTGTGAAGCAGGCCTGATATGTCCAGGGTGGGGCCCGTTGCCCCGAGGGAGGCTTGTGGTGGGGCTGCCTGCCCTCTACCTGCCGGGTCCCGCGTCTTGGCCCGAAACCGGCCAGCTGCGGCTCTGACAAATGCCATCTCCTGGGGGCATCCCCCCTGTTCTTCCATCCGTAAGGGGCGACCCCCTTACGGATGGAAGAACAGGGGGATCTTCGCAGTGGGGCGGTCGGGACGGAGGGGTCTGCGCGTTTCCAGCCACTTAGCCCAGTGACCCGCCGCCCGGCCCCAGAGTTCCAAGCTCCATGGAGGCCGGGGGCCTCTTATCACGGGAAGCAGGTGTCTCCCGGGGGTCAAGGGACGGCGTGGGCACTCTCTAGACGAGAGAGGGTGCCCGTGCCCCGAGAGAGCCCCGGGGAGAGCCCGAGGCCTGGCCGCAGAGGCTGCCATTGCCTCCTCCGGGCTCCTACCATGGGGCCTGGCCCTGCTCGCCCGAGGCCCAGGTTCACCGCAGGTGAATGCCTTTTGCGGACGCCAAGGACAGGAGGCCGCCGATTTCCCTCGCAGAGGTGGGGGTTCGAGCTCTGGGGGACTGAGGTCGCAGCGGTCACACTCCATTTTTGGGTGGTTCAGCGGAGACTGGAGGGTTGAAGCGGCTGGGTCCAAGTCTGCCGCCTTGTGGCAGGGTGGGGGCGTTGCAGGCGAAGCAAGGCTCTTAGCCTCCCAGGCGGGGCACAGGCCAGACTCCCCACAGGAGAACCGGTCCGTGGACGAGGGTCCCGCCCGCCCGCCCGCCCGCCCGCCGGGACCCGCTCCACCTGGCGCGGAACCTTGGCCGGCCCCTCTTCCCGGCCCCAGGTCCCTAGTTCTTCCCTGGCACTCTGCCTCTGCGGGGGTGGGAGAGCTGCTGGCAAGTGTGGTCCACGGGAAAACGCACGGTCCTCTGGGTGGCAGGGAGGGCTTCCGTTAACTCTGACACCAGCCCAGGGACCGTGTGAACCTGGCCTGATATCTCAAGGGCGGGGCACGTTGCCCGGAGGGATGCTTGTGGTGGGGGGGGCCTGCTTGCGCCTGCGCGGCCCCGCCTCTTGGCCCGAAAACCACCCAGCCGCGGCTCGGACAAAAGCCATCTCCTGGGCGCCTCCCCCCTGTTCTTCCATCCGTAAAGGGGGACCCCTTTACGGATGGAAGAACAGGGGGATCTTCGCAGTGGCGGGGACGGGACGGAGGGGTCTGCGGGTTTGCCGCCACGTAGGCCAGTTGCTCGCACCCCGGCCCCATGCGTGCGAGCTCCATGGAGGAGGTGGGCCGCTTATGGCGGGATGCAGGCGTCCTGCGGGGGTCAAGGGACGGCGTGGGCACTCCCCGGGCGAGAGAGGGCGCCCGGGACCCGAGAGAGCACCCGGGAAAATGCCCAGCCCTGGCCCCCGTGGCTCCAGTGGCCTCCCTAGGCTCCTGCCGTGGGGCCTGGTCCCGCTCACGTGGGCCCAGGTTCTCCGCAGGTGAATGCCTTTTGCGGACACCAAGGACCACAGGCCGCGGACGCCTTCACGGGGAGGGGGGTTCGAGCTCTGTGGGACCCGGGTCCCAGCGGACACAGTCCCTTCTCGCGAAGTCCAGCCCAGACTTGAGAGAGTAGAAGCGTCTCGGTGCACGTTTGCCGCCTCGGGGCAGGGTGGGGCCTTTGGAGCCAAGAAAGACCCTTAGCCCCCCAGGCAGGTCTCAGGCCCGAGTCCCCCCGGGAGACTTGGTCCCTGGGCGTGGGTCCGGCCCGCTCGGCCCCTGCCCACCAGGCGCGGAACCCTGGCGCGCCCCTCATCCAGGCCCCGGGTCCCTAGTTCTTCCCTGGCACTCTGCCTGTGCCGGGGTGGGAGACGCGCTGGCAAGTGTGGTCCACGGGAAAAGGAACGGACCTCTGGGTGGCGGGGAGAGCTTCCAGTTCCACGGACAGGACCCCAGGGACCCTGTGAAGCAGGCCTGATATGTCCAGGGTGGGGCCCGTTGCCCCGAGGGAGGCTTGTGGTGGGGCTGCCTGCCCTCTACCTGCCGGGTCCCGCGTCTTGGCCCGAAACCGGCCAGCTGCGGCTCTGACAAATGCCATCTCCTGGGGGCATCCCCCCTGTTCTTCCATCCGTAAGGGGCGACCCCCTTACGGATGGAAGAACAGGGGGATCTTCGCAGTGGGGCGGTCGGGACGGAGGGGTCTGCGCGTTTCCAGCCACTTAGCCCAGTGACCCGCCGCCCGGCCCCAGAGTTCCAAGCTCCATGGAGGCCGGGGGCCTCTTATCACGGGAAGCAGGTGTCTCCCGGGGGTCAAGGGACGGCGTGGGCACTCTCTAGACGAGAGAGGGTGCCCGTGCCCCGAGAGAGCCCCGGGGAGAGCCCGAGGCCTGGCCGCAGAGGCTGCCATTGCCTCCCCCGGGCTCCTACCATGGGGCCTGGCCCTGCTCGCCCGAGGCCCAGGTTCACCGCAGGTGAATGCCTTTTGCGGACGCCAAGGACAGGAGGCCGCCGATTTCCCTCGCAGAGGTGGGGGTTCGAGCTCTGGGGGACTGAGGTCGCAGCGGTCACACTCCATTTTTGGGTGGTTCAGCGGAGACTGGAGGGTTGAAGCGGCTGGGTCCAAGTCTGCCGCCTTGTGGCAGGGTGGGGGCGTTGCAGGCGAAGCAAGGCTCTTAGCCTCCCAGGCGGGGCACAGGCCAGACTCCCCACAGGAGAACCGGTCCGTGGACGAGGGTCCCGCCCGCCCGCCCGCCCGCCCGCCGGGACCCGCTCCACCTGGCGCGGAACCTTGGCCGGCCCCTCTTCCCGGCCCCAGGTCCCTAGTTCTTCCCTGGCACTCTGCCTCTGCGGGGGTGGGAGAGCTGCTGGCAAGTGTGGTCCACGGGAAAACGCACGGTCCTCTGGGTGGCAGGGAGGGCTTCCGTTAACTCTGACACCAGCCCAGGGACCGTGTGAACCTGGCCTGATATCTCAAGGGCGGGGCACGTTGCCCGGAGGGATGCTTGTGGTGGGGGGGGCCTGCTTGCGCCTGCGCGGCCCCGCCTCTTGGCCCGAAAACCACCCAGCCGCGGCTCGGACAAAAGCCATCTCCTGGGCGCCTCCCCCCTGTTCTTCCATCCGTAAAGGGGGACCCCTTTACGGATGGAAGAACAGGGGGATCTTCGCAGTGGCGGGGACGGGACGGAGGGGTCTGCGGGTTTGCCGCCACGTAGGCCAGTTGCTCGCACCCCGGCCCCATGCGTGCGAGCTCCGTGGAGGAGGTGGGCCGCTTATGGCGGGATGCAGGCGTCCTGCGGGGGTCAAGGGACGGCGTGGGCACTCCCCGGGCGAGAGAGGGCGCCCGGGACCCGAGAGAGCACCCGGGAAAATGCCCAGCCCTGGCCCCCGTGGCTCCAGTGGCCTCCCTAGGCTCCTGCCGTGGGGCCTGGTCCCGCTCACGTGGGCCCAGGTTCTCCGCAGGTGAATGCCTTTTGCGGACACCAAGGACCACAGGCCGCGGACGCCTTCACGGGGAGGGGGGTTCGAGCTCTGTGGGACCCGGGTCCCAGCGGACACAGTCCCTTCTCGCGAAGTCCAGCCCAGACTTGAGAGAGTAGAAGCGTCTCGGTGCACGTTTGCCGCCTCGGGGCAGGGTGGGGCCTTTGGAGCCAAGAAAGACCCTTAGCCCCCCAGGCAGGTCTCAGGCCCGAGTCCCCCCGGGAGACTTGGTCCCTGGGCGTGGGTCCGGCCCGCTCGGCCCCTGCCCACCAGGCGCGGAACCCTGGCGCGCCCCTCATCCAGGCCCCGGGTCCCTAGTTCTTCCCTGGCACTCTGCCTGTGCCGGGGTGGGAGACGCGCTGGCAAGTGTGGTCCACGGGAAAAGGAACGGACCTCTGGGTGGCGGGGAGAGCTTCCAGTTCCACGGACAGGACCCCAGGGACCCTGTGAAGCAGGCCTGATATGTCCAGGGTGGGGCCCGTTGCCCCGAGGGAGGCTTGTGGTGGGGCTGCCTGCCCTCTACCTGCCGGGTCCCGCGTCTTGGCCCGAAACCGGCCAGCTGCGGCTCTGACAAATGCCATCTCCTGGGGGCATCCCCCCTGTTCTTCCATCCGTAAGGGGCGACCCCCTTACGGATGGAAGAACAGGGGGATCTTCGCAGTGGGGCGGTCGGGACGGAGGGGTCTGCGCGTTTCCAGCCACTTAGCCCAGTGACCCGCCGCCCGGCCCCAGAGTTCCAAGCTCCATGGAGGCCGGGGGCCTCTTATCACGGGAAGCAGGTGTCTCCCGGGGGTCAAGGGACGGCGTGGGCACTCTCTAGACGAGAGAGGGTGCCCGTGCCCCGAGAGAGCCCCGGGGAGAGCCCGAGGCCTGGCCGCAGAGGCTGCCATTGCCTCCCCCGGGCTCCTACCATGGGGCCTGGCCCTGCTCGCCCGAGGCCCAGGTTCACCGCAGGTGAATGCCTTTTGCGGACGCCAAGGACAGGAGGCCGCCGATTTCCCTCGCAGAGGTGGGGGTTCGAGCTCTGGGGGACTGAGGTCGCAGCGGTCACACTCCATTTTTGGGTGGTTCAGCGGAGACTGGAGGGTTGAAGCGGCTGGGTCCAAGTCTGCCGCCTTGTGGCAGGGTGGGGGCGTTGCAGGCGAAGCAAGGCTCTTAGCCTCCCAGGCGGGGCACAGGCCAGACTCCCCACAGGAGAACCGGTCCGTGGACGAGGGTCCCGCCCGCCCGCCCGCCCGCCCGCCGGGACCCGCTCCACCTGGCGCGGAACCTTGGCCGGCCCCTCTTCCCGGCCCCAGGTCCCTAGTTCTTCCCTGGCACTCTGCCTCTGCGGGGGTGGGAGAGCTGCTGGCAAGTGTGGTCCACGGGAAAACGCACGGTCCTCTGGGTGGCAGGGAGGGCTTCCGTTAACTCTGACACCAGCCCAGGGACCGTGTGAACCTGGCCTGATATCTCAAGGGCGGGGCACGTTGCCCGGAGGGATGCTTGTGGTGGGGGGGGCCTGCTTGCGCCTGCGCGGCCCCGCCTCTTGGCCCGAAAACCACCCAGCCGCGGCTCGGACAAAAGCCATCTCCTGGGCGCCTCCCCCCTGTTCTTCCATCCGTAAAGGGGGACCCCTTTACGGATGGAAGAACAGGGGGATCTTCGCAGTGGCGGGGACGGGACGGAGGGGTCTGCGGGTTTGCCGCCACGTAGGCCAGTTGCTCGCACCCCGGCCCCATGCGTGCGAGCTCCATGGAGGAGGTGGGCCGCTTATGGCGGGATGCAGGCGTCCTGCGGGGGTCAAGGGACGGCGTGGGCACTCCCCGGGCGAGAGAGGGCGCCCGGGACCCGAGAGAGCACCCGGGAAAATGCCCAGCCCTGGCCCCCGTGGCTCCAGTGGCCTCCCTAGGCTCCTGCCGTGGGGCCTGGTCCCGCTCACGTGGGCCCAGGTTCTCCGCAGGTGAATGCCTTTTGCGGACACCAAGGACCACAGGCCGCGGACGCCTTCACGGGGAGGGGGGTTCGAGCTCTGTGGGACCCGGGTCCCAGCGGACACAGTCCCTTCTCGCGAAGTCCAGCCCAGACTTGAGAGAGTAGAAGCGTCTCGGTGCACGTTTGCCGCCTCGGGGCAGGGTGGGGCCTTTGGAGCCAAGAAAGACCCTTAGCCCCCCAGGCAGGTCTCAGGCCCGAGTCCCCCCGGGAGACTTGGTCCCTGGGCGTGGGTCCGGCCCGCTCGGCCCCTGCCCACCAGGCGCGGAACCCTGGCGCGCCCCTCATCCAGGCCCCGGGTCCCTAGTTCTTCCCTGGCACTCTGCCTGTGCCGGGGTGGGAGACGCGCTGGCAAGTGTGGTCCACGGGAAAAGGAACGGACCTCTGGGTGGCGGGGAGAGCTTCCAGTTCCACGGACAGGACCCCAGGGACCCTGTGAAGCAGGCCTGATATGTCCAGGGTGGGGCCCGTTGCCCCGAGGGAGGCTTGTGGTGGGGCTGCCTGCCCTCTACCTGCCGGGTCCCGCGTCTTGGCCCGAAACCGGCCAGCTGCGGCTCTGACAAATGCCATCTCCTGGGGGCATCCCCCCTGTTCTTCCATCCGTAAGGGGCGACCCCCTTACGGATGGAAGAACAGGGGGATCTTCGCAGTGGGGCGGTCGGGACGGAGGGGTCTGCGCGTTTCCAGCCACTTAGCCCAGTGACCCGCCGCCCGGCCCCAGAGTTCCAAGCTCCATGGAGGCCGGGGGCCTCTTATCACGGGAAGCAGGTGTCTCCCGGGGGTCAAGGGACGGCGTGGGCACTCTCTAGACGAGAGAGGGTGCCCGTGCCCCGAGAGAGCCCCGGGGAGAGCCCGAGGCCTGGCCGCAGAGGCTGCCATTGCCTCCCCCGGGCTCCTACCATGGGGCCTGGCCCTGCTCGCCCGAGGCCCAGGTTCACCGCAGGTGAATGCCTTTTGCGGACGCCAAGGACAGGAGGCCGCCGATTTCCCTCGCAGAGGTGGGGGTTCGAGCTCTGGGGGACTGAGGTCGCAGCGGTCACACTCCATTTTTGGGTGGTTCAGCGGAGACTGGAGGGTTGAAGCGGCTGGGTCCAAGTCTGCCGCCTTGTGGCAGGGTGGGGGCGTTGCAGGCGAAGCAAGGCTCTTAGCCTCCCAGGCGGGGCACAGGCCAGACTCCCCACAGGAGAACCGGTCCGTGGACGAGGGTCCCGCCCGCCCGCCCGCCCGCCCGCCGGGACCCGCTCCACCTGGCGCGGAACCTTGGCCGGCCCCTCTTCCCGGCCCCAGGTCCCTAGTTCTTCCCTGGCACTCTGCCTCTGCGGGGGTGGGAGAGCTGCTGGCAAGTGTGGTCCACGGGAAAACGCACGGTCCTCTGGGTGGCAGGGAGGGCTTCCGTTAACTCTGACACCAGCCCAGGGACCGTGTGAACCTGGCCTGATATCTCAAGGGCGGGGCACGTTGCCCGGAGGGATGCTTGTGGTGGGGGGGGCCTGCTTGCGCCTGCGCGGCCCCGCCTCTTGGCCCGAAAACCACCCAGCCGCGGCTCGGACAAAAGCCATCTCCTGGGCGCCTCCCCCCTGTTCTTCCATCCGTAAAGGGGGACCCCTTTACGGATGGAAGAACAGGGGGATCTTCGCAGTGGCGGGGACGGGACGGAGGGGTCTGCGGGTTTGCCGCCACGTAGGCCAGTTGCTCGCACCCCGGCCCCATGCGTGCGAGCTCCATGGAGGAGGTGGGCCGCTTATGGCGGGATGCAGGCGTCCTGCGGGGGTCAAGGGACGGCGTGGGCACTCCCCGGGCGAGAGAGGGCGCCCGGGACCCGAGAGAGCACCCGGGAAAATGCCCAGCCCTGGCCCCCGTGGCTCCAGTGGCCTCCCTAGGCTCCTGCCGTGGGGCCTGGTCCCGCTCACGTGGGCCCAGGTTCTCCGCAGGTGAATGCCTTTTGCGGACACCAAGGACCACAGGCCGCGGACGCCTTCACGGGGAGGGGGGTTCGAGCTCTGTGGGACCCGGGTCCCAGCGGACACAGTCCCTTCTCGCGAAGTCCAGCCCAGACTTGAGAGAGTAGAAGCGTCTCGGTGCACGTTTGCCGCCTCGGGGCAGGGTGGGGCCTTTGGAGCCAAGAAAGACCCTTAGCCCCCCAGGCAGGTCTCAGGCCCGAGTCCCCCCGGGAGACTTGGTCCCTGGGCGTGGGTCCGGCCCGCTCGGCCCCTGCCCACCAGGCGCGGAACCCTGGCGCGCCCCTCATCCAGGCCCCGGGTCCCTAGTTCTTCCCTGGCACTCTGCCTGTGCCGGGGTGGGAGACGCGCTGGCAAGTGTGGTCCACGGGAAAAGGAACGGACCTCTGGGTGGCGGGGAGAGCTTCCAGTTCCACGGACAGGACCCCAGGGACCCTGTGAAGCAGGCCTGATATGTCCAGGGTGGGGCCCGTTGCCCCGAGGGAGGCTTGTGGTGGGGCTGCCTGCCCTCTACCTGCCGGGTCCCGCGTCTTGGCCCGAAACCGGCCAGCTGCGGCTCTGACAAATGCCATCTCCTGGGGGCATCCCCCCTGTTCTTCCATCCGTAAGGGGCGACCCCCTTACGGATGGAAGAACAGGGGGATCTTCGCAGTGGGGCGGTCGGGACGGAGGGGTCTGCGCGTTTCCAGCCACTTAGCCCAGTGACCCGCCGCCCGGCCCCAGAGTTCCAAGCTCCATGGAGGCCGGGGGCCTCTTATCACGGGAAGCAGGTGTCTCCCGGGGGTCAAGGGACGGCGTGGGCACTCTCTAGACGAGAGAGGGTGCCCGTGCCCCGAGAGAGCCCCGGGGAGAGCCCGAGGCCTGGCCGCAGAGGCTGCCATTGCCTCCCCCGGGCTCCTACCATGGGGCCTGGCCCTGCTCGCCAGAGGCCCAGGTTCACCGCAGGTGAATGCCTTTTGCGGACGCCAAGGACAGGAGGCCGCCGATTTCCCTCGCAGAGGTGGGGGTTCGAGCTCTGGGGGACTGAGGTCGCAGCGGTCACACTCCATTTTTGGGTGGTTCAGCGGAGACTGGAGGGTTGAAGCGGCTGGGTCCAAGTCTGCCGCCTTGTGGCAGGGTGGGGGCGTTGCAGGCGAAGCAAGGCTCTTAGCCTCCCAGGCGGGGCACAGGCCAGACTCCCCACAGGAGAACCGGTCCGTGGACGAGGGTCCCGCCCGCCCGCCCGCCCGCCCGCCGGGACCCGCTCCACCTGGCGCGGAACCTTGGCCGGCCCCTCTTCCCGGCCCCAGGTCCCTAGTTCTTCCCTGGCACTCTGCCTCTGCGGGGGTGGGAGAGCTGCTGGCAAGTGTGGTCCACGGGAAAACGCACGGTCCTCTGGGTGGCAGGGAGGGCTTCCGTTAACTCTGACACCAGCCCAGGGACCGTGTGAACCTGGCCTGATATCTCAAGGGCGGGGCACGTTGCCCGGAGGGATGCTTGTGGTGGGGGGGGCCTGCTTGCGCCTGCGCGGCCCCGCCTCTTGGCCCGAAAACCACCCAGCCGCGGCTCGGACAAAAGCCATCTCCTGGGCGCCTCCCCCCTGTTCTTCCATCCGTAAAGGGGGACCCCTTTACGGATGGAAGAACAGGGGGATCTTCGCAGTGGCGGGGACGGGACGGAGGGGTCTGCGGGTTTGCCGCCACGTAGGCCAGTTGCTCGCACCCCGGCCCCATGCGTGCGAGCTCCATGGAGGAGGTGGGCCGCTTATGGCGGGATGCAGGCGTCCTGCGGGGGTCAAGGGACGGCGTGGGCACTCCCCGGGCGAGAGAGGGCGCCCGGGACCCGAGAGAGCACCCGGGAAAATGCCCAGCCCTGGCCCCCGTGGCTCCAGTGGCCTCCCTAGGCTCCTGCCGTGGGGCCTGGTCCCGCTCACGTGGGCCCAGGTTCTCCGCAGGTGAATGCCTTTTGCGGACACCAAGGACCACAGGCCGCGGACGCCTTCACGGGGAGGGGGGTTCGAGCTCTGTGGGACCCGGGTCCCAGCGGACACAGTCCCTTCTCGCGAAGTCCAGCCCAGACTTGAGAGAGTAGAAGCGTCTCGGTGCACGTTTGCCGCCTCGGGGCAGGGTGGGGCCTTTGGAGCCAAGAAAGACCCTTAGCCCCCCAGGCAGGTCTCAGGCCCGAGTCCCCCCGGGAGACTTGGTCCCTGGGCGTGGGTCCGGCCCGCTCGGCCCCTGCCCACCAGGCGCGGAACCCTGGCGCGCCCCTCATCCAGGCCCCGGGTCCCTAGTTCTTCCCTGGCACTCTGCCTGTGCCGGGGTGGGAGACGCGCTGGCAAGTGTGGTCCACGGGAAAAGGAACGGACCTCTGGGTGGCGGGGAGAGCTTCCAGTTCCACGGACAGGACCCCAGGGACCCTGTGAAGCAGGCCTGATATGTCCAGGGTGGGGCCCGTTGCCCCGAGGGAGGCTTGTGGTGGGGCTGCCTGCCCTCTACCTGCCGGGTCCCGCGTCTTGGCCCGAAACCGGCCAGCTGCGGCTCTGACAAATGCCATCTCCTGGGGGCATCCCCCCTGTTCTTCCATCCGTAAGGGGCGACCCCCTTACGGATGGAAGAACAGGGGGATCTTCGCAGTGGGGCGGTCGGGACGGAGGGGTCTGCGCGTTTCCAGCCACTTAGCCCAGTGACCCGCCGCCCGGCCCCAGAGTTCCAAGCTCCATGGAGGCCGGGGGCCTCTTATCACGGGAAGCAGGTGTCTCCCGGGGGTCAAGGGACGGCGTGGGCACTCTCTAGACGAGAGAGGGTGCCCGTGCCCCGAGAGAGCCCCGGGGAGAGCCCGAGGCCTGGCCGCAGAGGCTGCCATTGCCTCCCCCGGGCTCCTACCATGGGGCCTGGCCCTGCTCGCCCGAGGCCCAGGTTCACCGCAGGTGAATGCCTTTTGCGGACGCCAAGGACAGGAGGCCGCCGATTTCCCTCGCAGAGGTGGGGGTTCGAGCTCTGGGGGACTGAGGTCGCAGCGGTCACACTCCATTTTTGGGTGGTTCAGCGGAGACTGGAGGGTTGAAGCGGCTGGGTCCAAGTCTGCCGCCTTGTGGCAGGGTGGGGGCGTTGCAGGCGAAGCAAGGCTCTTAGCCTCCCAGGCGGGGCACAGGCCAGACTCCCCACAGGAGAACCGGTCCGTGGACGAGGGTCCCGCCCGCCCGCCCGCCCGCCCGCCGGGACCCGCTCCACCTGGCGCGGAACCTTGGCCGGCCCCTCTTCCCGGCCCCAGGTCCCTAGTTCTTCCCTGGCACTCTGCCTCTGCGGGGGTGGGAGAGCTGCTGGCAAGTGTGGTCCACGGGAAAACGCACGGTCCTCTGGGTGGCAGGGAGGGCTTCCGTTAACTCTGACACCAGCCCAGGGACCGTGTGAACCTGGCCTGATATCTCAAGGGCGGGGCACGTTGCCCGGAGGGATGCTTGTGGTGGGGGGGGCCTGCTTGCGCCTGCGCGGCCCCGCCTCTTGGCCCGAAAACCACCCAGCCGCGGCTCGGACAAAAGCCATCTCCTGGGCGCCTCCCCCCTGTTCTTCCATCCGTAAAGGGGGACCCCTTTACGGATGGAAGAACAGGGGGATCTTCGCAGTGGCGGGGACGGGACGGAGGGGTCTGCGGGTTTGCCGCCACGTAGGCCAGTTGCTCGCACCCCGGCCCCATGCGTGCGAGCTCCATGGAGGAGGTGGGCCGCTTATGGCGGGATGCAGGCGTCCTGCGGGGGTCAAGGGACGGCGTGGGCACTCCCCGGGCGAGAGAGGGCGCCCGGGACCCGAGAGAGCACCCGGGAAAATGCCCAGCCCTGGCCCCCGTGGCTCCAGTGGCCTCCCTAGGCTCCTGCCGTGGGGCCTGGTCCCGCTCACGTGGGCCCAGGTTCTCCGCAGGTGAATGCCTTTTGCGGACACCAAGGACCACAGGCCGCGGACGCCTTCACGGGGAGGGGGGTTCGAGCTCTGTGGGACCCGGGTCCCAGCGGACACAGTCCCTTCTCGCGAAGTCCAGCCCAGACTTGAGAGAGTAGAAGCGTCTCGGTGCACGTTTGCCGCCTCGGGGCAGGGTGGGGCCTTTGGAGCCAAGAAAGACCCTTAGCCCCCCAGGCAGGTCTCAGGCCCGAGTCCCCCCGGGAGACTTGGTCCCTGGGCGTGGGTCCGGCCCGCTCGGCCCCTGCCCACCAGGCGCGGAACCCTGGCGCGCCCCTCATCCAGGCCCCGGGTCCCTAGTTCTTCCCTGGCACTCTGCCTGTGCCGGGGTGGGAGACGCGCTGGCAAGTGTGGTCCACGGGAAAAGGAACGGACCTCTGGGTGGCGGGGAGAGCTTCCAGTTCCACGGACAGGACCCCAGGGACCCTGTGAAGCAGGCCTGATATGTCCAGGGTGGGGCCCGTTGCCCCGAGGGAGGCTTGTGGTGGGGCTGCCTGCCCTCTACCTGCCGGGTCCCGCGTCTTGGCCCGAAACCGGCCAGCTGCGGCTCTGACAAATGCCATCTCCTGGGGGCATCCCCCCTGTTCTTCCATCCGTAAGGGGCGACCCCCTTACGGATGGAAGAACAGGGGGATCTTCGCAGTGGGGCGGTCGGGACGGAGGGGTCTGCGCGTTTCCAGCCACTTAGCCCAGTGACCCGCCGCCCGGCCCCAGAGTTCCAAGCTCCATGGAGGCCGGGGGCCTCTTATCACGGGAAGCAGGTGTCTCCCGGGGGTCAAGGGACGGCGTGGGCACTCTCTAGACGAGAGAGGGTGCCCGTGCCCCGAGAGAGCCCCGGGGAGAGCCCGAGGCCTGGCCGCAGAGGCTGCCATTGCCTCCCCCGGGCTCCTACCATGGGGCCTGGCCCTGCTCGCCCGAGGCCCAGGTTCACCGCAGGTGAATGCCTTTTGCGGACGCCAAGGACAGGAGGCCGCCGATTTCCCTCGCAGAGGTGGGGGTTCGAGCTCTGGGGGACTGAGGTCGCAGCGGTCACACTCCATTTTTGGGTGGTTCAGCGGAGACTGGAGGGTTGAAGCGGCTGGGTCCAAGTCTGCCGCCTTGTGGCAGGGTGGGGGCGTTGCAGGCGAAGCAAGGCTCTTAGCCTCCCAGGCGGGGCACAGGCCAGACTCCCCACAGGAGAACCGGTCCGTGGACGAGGGTCCCGCCCGCCCGCCCGCCCGCCCGCCGGGACCCGCTCCACCTGGCGCGGAACCTTGGCCGACCCCTCTTCCCGGCCCCAGGTCCCTAGTTCTTCCCTGGCACTCTGCCTCTGCGGGGGTGGGAGAGCTGCTGGCAAGTGTGGTCCACGGGAAAACGCACGGTCCTCTGGGTGGCAGGGAGGGCTTCCGTTAACTCTGACACCAGCCCAGGGACCGTGTGAACCTGGCCTGATATCTCAAGGGCGGGGCACGTTGCCCGGAGGGATGCTTGTGGTGGGGGGGGCCTGCTTGCGCCTGCGCGGCCCCGCCTCTTGGCCCGAAAACCACCCAGCCGCGGCTCGGACAAAAGCCATCTCCTGGGCGCCTCCCCCCTGTTCTTCCATCCGTAAAGGGGGACCCCTTTACGGATGGAAGAACAGGGGGATCTTCGCAGTGGCGGGGACGGGACGGCGGGGTCTGCGGGTTTGCCGCCACGTAGGCCAGTTGCTCGCACCCCGGCCCCATGCGTGCGAGCTCCATGGAGGAGGTGGGCCGCTTATGGCGGGATGCAGGCGTCCTGCGGGGGTCAAGGGACGGCGTGGGCACTCCCCGGGCGAGAGAGGGCGCCCGGGACCCGAGAGAGCACCCGGGAAAATGCCCAGCCCTGGCCCCCGTGGCTCCAGTGGCCTCCCTAGGCTCCTGCCGTGGGGCCTGGTCCCGCTCACGTGGGCCCAGGTTCTCCGCAGGTGAATGCCTTTTGCGGACACCAAGGACCACAGGCCGCGGACGCCTTCACGGGGAGGGGGGTTCGAGCTCTGTGGGACCCGGGTCCCAGCGGACACAGTCCCTTCTCGCGAAGTCCAGCCCAGACTTGAGAGAGTAGAAGCGTCTCGGTGCACGTTTGCCGCCTCGGGGCAGGGTGGGGCCTTTTGAGCCAAGAAAGACCCTTAGCCCCCCAGGCAGGTCTCAGGCCCGAGTCCCCCCGGGAGACTTGGTCCCTGGGCGTGGGTCCGGCCCGCTCGGCCCCTGCCCACCAGGCGCGGAACCCTGGCGCGCCCCTCATCCAGGCCCCGGGTCCCTAGTTCTTCCCTGGCACTCTGCCTGTGCCGGGGTGGGAGACGCGCTGGCAAGTGTGGTCCACGGGAAAAGGAACGGACCTCTGGGTGGCGGGGAGAGCTTCCAGTTCCACGGACAGGACCCCAGGGACCCTGTGAAGCAGGCCTGATATGTCCAGGGTGGGGCCCGTTGCCCCGAGGGAGGCTTGTGGTGGGGCTGCCTGCCCTCTACCTGCCGGGTCCCGTGTCTTGGCCCGAAACCGGCCAGCTGCGGCTCTGACAAATGCCATCTCCTGGGGGCATCCCCCCTGTTCTTCCATCCGTAAGGGGCGACCCCCTTACGGATGGAAGAACAGGGGGATCTTCGCAGTGGGGCGGTCGGGACGGAGGGGTCTGCGCGTTTCCAGCCACTTAGCCCAGTGACCCGCCGCCCGGCCCCAGAGTTCCAAGCTCCATGGAGGCCGGGGGCCTCTTATCACGGGAAGCAGGTGTCTCCCGGGGGTCAAGGGACGGCGTGGGCACTCTCTAGACGAGAGAGGGTGCCCGTGCCCCGAGAGAGCCCCGGGGAGAGCCCGAGGCCTGGCCGCAGAGGCTGCCATTGCCTCCCCCGGGCTCCTACCATGGGGCCTGGCCCTGCTCGCCCGAGGCCCAGGTTCACCGCAGGTGAATGCCTTTTGCGGACGCCAAGGACAGGAGGCCGCCGATTTCCCTCGCAGAGGTGGGGGTTCGAGCTCTGGGGGACTGAGGTCGCAGCGGTCACACTCCATTTTTGGGTGGTTCAGCGGAGACTGGAGGGTTGAAGCGGCTGGGTCCAAGTCTGCCGCCTTGTGGCAGGGTGGGGGCGTTGCAGGCGAAGCAAGGCTCTTAGCCTCCCAGGCGGGGCACAGGCCAGACTCCCCACAGGAGAACCGGTCCGTGGACGAGGGTCCCGCCCGCCCGCCCGCCCGCCCGCCGGGACCCGCTCCACCTGGCGCGGAACCTTGGCCGGCCCCTCTTCCCGGCCCCAGGTCCCTAGTTCTTCCCTGGCACTCTGCCTCTGCGGGGGTGGGAGAGCTGCTGGCAAGTGTGGTCCACGGGAAAACGCACGGTCCTCTGGGTGGCAGGGAGGGCTTCCGTTAACTCTGACACCAGCCCAGGGACCGTGTGAACCTGGCCTGATATCTCAAGGGCGGGGCACGTTGCCCGGAGGGATGCTTGTGGTGGGGGGGGCCTGCTTGCGCCTGCGCGGCCCCGCCTCTTGGCCCGAAAACCACCCAGCCGCGGCTCGGACAAAAGCCATCTCCTGGGCGCCTCCCCCCTGTTCTTCCATCCGTAAAGGGGGACCCCTTTACGGATGGAAGAACAGGGGGATCTTCGCAGTGGCGGGGACGGGACGGAGGGGTCTGCGGGTTTGCCGCCACGTAGGCCAGTTGCTCGCACCCCGGCCCCATGCGTGCGAGCTCCATGGAGGAGGTGGGCCGCTTATGGCGGGATGCAGGCGTCCTGCGGGGGTCAAGGGACGGCGTGGGCACTCCCCGGGCGAGAGAGGGCGCCCGGGACCCGAGAGAGCACCCGGGAAAATGCCCAGCCCTGGCCCCCGTGGCTCCAGTGGCCTCCCTAGGCTCCTGCCGTGGGGCCTGGTCCCGCTCACGTGGGCCCAGGTTCTCCGCAGGTGAATGCCTTTTGCGGACACCAAGGACCACAGGCCGCGGACGCCTTCACGGGGAGGGGGGTTCGAGCTCTGTGGGACCCGGGTCCCAGCGGACACAGTCCCTTCTCGCGAAGTCCAGCCCAGACTTGAGAGAGTAGAAGCGTCTCGGTGCACGTTTGCCGCCTCGGGGCAGGGTGGGGCCTTTGGAGCCAAGAAAGACCCTTAGCCCCCCAGGCAGGTCTCAGGCCCGAGTCCCCCCGGGAGACTTGGTCCCTGGGCGTGGGTCCGGCCCGCTCGGCCCCTGCCCACCAGGCGCGGAACCCTGGCGCGCCCCTCATCCAGGCCCCGGGTCCCTAGTTCTTCCCTGGCACTCTGCCTGTGCCGGGGTGGGAGACGCGCTGGCAAGTGTGGTCCACGGGAAAAGGAACGGACCTCTGGGTGGCGGGGAGAGCTTCCAGTTCCACGGACAGGACCCCAGGGACCCTGTGAAGCAGGCCTGATATGTCCAGGGTGGGGCCCGTTGCCCCGAGGGAGGCTTGTGGTGGGGCTGCCTGCCCTCTACCTGCCGGGTCCCGCGTCTTGGCCCGAAACCGGCCAGCTGCGGCTCTGACAAATGCCATCTCCTGGGGGCATCCCCCCTGTTCTTCCATCCGTAAGGGGCGACCCCCTTACGGATGGAAGAACAGGGGGATCTTCGCAGTGGGGCGGTCGGGACGGAGGGGTCTGCGCGTTTCCAGCCACTTAGCCCAGTGACCCGCCGCCCGGCCCCAGAGTTCAAAGCTCCATGGAGGCCGGGGGCCTCTTATCACGGGAAGCAGGTGTCTCCCGGGGGTCAAGGGACGGCGTGGGCACTCTCTAGACGAGAGAGGGTGCCCGTGCCCCGAGAGAGCCCCGGGGAGAGCCCGAGGCCTGGCCGCAGAGGCTGCCATTGCCTCCCCCGGGCTCCTACCATGGGGCCTGGCCCTGCTCGCCCGAGGCCCAGGTTCACCGCAGGTGAATGCCTTTTGCGGACGCCAAGGACAGGAGGCCGCCGATTTCCCTCGCAGAGGTGGGGGTTCGAGCTCTGGGGGACTGAGGTCGCAGCGGTCACACTCCATTTTTGGGTGGTTCAGCGGAGACTGGAGGGTTGAAGCGGCTGGGTCCAAGTCTGCCGCCTTGTGGCAGGGTGGGGGCGTTGCAGGCGAAGCAAGGCTCTTAGCCTCCCAGGCGGGGCACAGGCCAGACTCCCCACAGGAGAACCGGTCCGTGGACGAGGGTCCCGCCCGCCCGCCCGCCCGCCCGCCGGGACCCGCTCCACCTGGCGCGGAACCTTGGCCGGCCCCTCTTCCCGGCCCCAGGTCCCTAGTTCTTCCCTGGCACTCTGCCTCTGCGGGGGTGGGAGAGCTGCTGGCAAGTGTGGTCCACGGGAAAACGCACGGTCCTCTGGGTGGCAGGGAGGGCTTCCGTTAACTCTGACACCAGCCCAGGGACCGTGTGAACCTGGCCTGATATCTCAAGGGCGGGGCACGTTGCCCGGAGGGATGCTTGTGGTGGGGGGGGCCTGCTTGCGCCTGCGCGGCCCCGCCTCTTGGCCCGAAAACCACCCAGCCGCGGCTCGGACAAAAGCCATCTCCTGGGCGCCTCCCCCCTGTTCTTCCATCCGTAAAGGGGGACCCCTTTACGGATGGAAGAACAGGGGGATCTTCGCAGTGGCGGGGACGGGACGGAGGGGTCTGCGGGTTTGCCGCCACGTAGGCCAGTTGCTCGCACCCCGGCCCCATGCGTGCGAGCTCCGTGGAGGAGGTGGGCCGCTTATGGCGGGATGCAGGCGTCCTGCGGGGGTCAAGGGACGGCGTGGGCACTCCCCGGGCGAGAGAGGGCGCCCGGGACCCGAGAGAGCACCCGGGAAAATGCCCAGCCCTGGCCCCCGTGGCTCCAGTGGCCTCCCTAGGCTCCTGCCGTGGGGCCTGGTCCCGCTCACGTGGGCCCAGGTTCTCCGCAGGTGAATGCCTTTTGCGGACACCAAGGACCACAGGCCGCGGACGCCTTCACGGGGAGGGGGGTTCGAGCTCTGTGGGACCCGGGTCCCAGCGGACACAGTCCCTTCTCGCGAAGTCCAGCCCAGACTTGAGAGAGTAGAAGCGTCTCGGTGCACGTTTGCCGCCTCGGGGCAGGGTGGGGCCTTTGGAGCCAAGAAAGACCCTTAGCCCCCCAGGCAGGTCTCAGGCCCGAGTCCCCCCGGGAGACTTGGTCCCTGGGCGTGGGTCCGGCCCGCTCGGCCCCTGCCCACCAGGCGCGGAACCCTGGCGCGCCCCTCATCCAGGCCCCGGGTCCCTAGTTCTTCCCTGGCACTCTGCCTGTGCCGGGGTGGGAGACGCGCTGGCAAGTGTGGTCCACGGGAAAAGGAACGGACCTCTGGGTGGCGGGGAGAGCTTCCAGTTCCACGGACAGGACCCCAGGGACCCTGTGAAGCAGGCCTGATATGTCCAGGGTGGGGCCCGTTGCCCCGAGGGAGGCTTGTGGTGGGGCTGCCTGCCCTCTACCTGCCGGGTCCCGCGTCTTGGCCCGAAACCGGCCAGCTGCGGCTCTGACAAATGCCATCTCCTGGGGGCATCCCCCCTGTTCTTCCATCCGTAAGGGGCGACCCCCTTACGGATGGAAGAACAGGGGGATCTTCGCAGTGGGGCGGTCGGGACGGAGGGGTCTGCGCGTTTCCAGCCACTTAGCCCAGTGACCCGCCGCCCGGCCCCAGAGTTCCAAGCTCCATGGAGGCCGGGGGCCTCTTATCACGGGAAGCAGGTGTCTCCCGGGGGTCAAGGGACGGCGTGGGCACTCTCTAGACGAGAGAGGGTGCCCGTGCCCCGAGAGAGCCCCGGGGAGAGCCCGAGGCCTGGCCGCAGAGGCTGCCATTGCCTCCCCCGGGCTCCTACCATGGGGCCTGGCCCTGCTCGCCCGAGGCCCAGGTTCACCGCAGGTGAATGCCTTTTGCGGACGCCAAGGACAGGAGGCCGCCGATTTCCCTCGCAGAGGTGGGGGTTCGAGCTCTGGGGGACTGAGGTCGCAGCGGTCACACTCCATTTTTGGGTGGTTCAGCGGAGACTGGAGGGTTGAAGCGGCTGGGTCCAAGTCTGCCGCCTTGTGGCAGGGTGGGGGCGTTGCAGGCGAAGCAAGGCTCTTAGCCTCCCAGGCGGGGCACAGGCCAGACTCCCCACAGGAGAACCGGTCCGTAGACGAGGGTCCCGCCCGCCCGCCCGCCCGCCCGCCGGGACCCGCTCCACCTGGCGCGGAACCTTGGCCGGCCCCTCTTCCCGGCCCCAGGTCCCTAGTTCTTCCCTGGCACTCTGCCTCTGCGGGGGTGGGAGAGCTGCTGGCAAGTGTGGTCCACGGGAAAACGCACGGTCCTCTGGGTGGCAGGGAGGGCTTCCGTTAACTCTGACACCAGCCCAGGGACCGTGTGAACCTGGCCTGATATCTCAAGGGCGGGGCACGTTGCCCGGAGGGATGCTTGTGGTGGGGGGGGCCTGCTTGCGCCTGCGCGGCCCCGCCTCTTGGCCCGAAAACCACCCAGCCGCGGCTCGGACAAAAGCCATCTCCTGGGCGCCTCCCCCCTGTTCTTCCATCCGTAAAGGGGGACCCCTTTACGGATGGAAGAACAGGGGGATCTTCGCAGTGGCGGGGACGGGACGGAGGGGTCTGCGGGTTTGCCGCCACGTAGGCCAGTTGCTCGCACCCCGGCCCCATGCGTGCGAGCTCCATGGAGGAGGTGGGCCGCTTATGGCGGGATGCAGGCGTCCTGCGGGGGTCAAGGGACGGCGTGGGCACTCCCCGGGCGAGAGAGGGCGCCCGGGACCCGAGAGAGCACCCGGGAAAATGCCCAGCCCTGGCCCCCGTGGCTCCAGTGGCCTCCCTAGGCTCCTGCCGTGGGGCCTGGTCCCGCTCACGTGGGCCCAGGTTCTCCGCAGGTGAATGCCTTTTGCGGACACCAAGGACCACAGGCCGCGGACGCCTTCACGGGGAGGGGGGTTCGAGCCCTGTGGGACCCGGGTCCCAGCGGACACAGTCCCTTCTCGCGAAGTCCAGCCCAGACTTGAGAGAGTAGAAGCGTCTCGGTGCACGTTTGCCGCCTCGGGGCAGGGTGGGGCCTTTGGAGCCAAGAAAGACCCTTAGCCCCCCAGGCAGGTCTCAGGCCCGAGTCCCCCCGGGAGACTTGGTCCCTGGGCGTGGGTCCGGCCCGCTCGGCCCCTGCCCACCAGGCGCGGAACCCTGGCGCGCCCCTCATCCAGGCCCCGGGTCCCTAGTTCTTCCCTGGCACTCTGCCTGTGCCGGGGTGGGAGACGCGCTGGCAAGTGTGGTCCACGGGAAAAGGAACGGACCTCTGGGTGGCGGGGAGAGCTTCCAGTTCCACGGACAGGACCCCAGGGACCCTGTGAAGCAGGCCTGATATGTCCAGGGTGGGGCCCGTTGCCCCGAGGGAGGCTTGTGGTGGGGCTGCCTGCCCTCTACCTGCCGGGTCCCGCGTCTTGGCCCGAAACCGGCCAGCTGCGGCTCTGACAAATGCCATCTCCTGGGGGCATCCCCCCTGTTCTTCCATCCGTAAGGGGCGACCCCCTTACGGATGGAAGAACAGGGGGATCTTCGCAGTGGGGCGGTCGGGACGGAGGGGTCTGCGCGTTTCCAGCCACTTAGCCCAGTGACCCGCCGCCCGGCCCCAGAGTTCCAAGCTCCATGGAGGCCGGGGGCCTCTTATCACGGGAAGCAGGTGTCTCCCGGGGGTCAAGGGACGGCGTGGGCACTCTCTAGACGAGAGAGGGTGCCCGTGCCCCGAGAGAGCCCCGGGGAGAGCCCGAGGCCTGGCCGCAGAGGCTGCCATTGCCTCCCCCGGGCTCCTACCATGGGGCCTGGCCCTGCTCGCCCGAGGCCCAGGTTCACCGCAGGTGAATGCCTTTTGCGGACGCCAAGGACAGGAGGCCGCCGATTTCCCTCGCAGAGGTGGGGGTTCGAGCTCTGGGGGACTGAGGTCGCAGCGGTCACACTCCATTTTTGGGTGGTTCAGCGGAGACTGGAGGGTTGAAGCGGCTGGGTCCAAGTCTGCCGCCTTGTGGCAGGGTGGGGGCGTTGCAGGCGAAGCAAGGCTCTTAGCCTCCCAGGCGGGGCACAGGCCAGACTCCCCACAGGAGAACCGGTCCGTGGACGAGGGTCCCGCCCGCCCGCCCGCCCGCCCGCCGGGACCCGCTCCACCTGGCGCGGAACCTTGGCCGGCCCCTCTTCCCGGCCCCAGGTCCCTAGTTCTTCCCTGGCACTCTGCCTCTGCGGGGGTGGGAGAGCTGCTGGCAAGTGTGGTCCACGGGAAAACGCACGGTCCTCTGGGTGGCAGGGAGGGCTTCCGTTAACTCTGACACCAGCCCAGGGACCGTGTGAACCTGGCCTGATATCTCAAGGGCGGGGCACGTTGCCCGGAGGGATGCTTGTGGTGGGGGGGGCCTGCTTGCGCCTGCGCGGCCCCGCCTCTTGGCCCGAAAACCACCCAGCCGCGGCTCGGACAAAAGCCATCTCCTGGGCGCCTCCCCCCTGTTCTTCCATCCGTAAAGGGGGACCCCTTTACGGATGGAAGAACAGGGGGATCTTCGCAGTGGCGGGGACGGGACGGAGGGGTCTGCGGGTTTGCCGCCACGTAGGCCAGTTGCTCGCACCCCGGCCCCATGCGTGCGAGCTCCATGGAGGAGGTGGGCCGCTTATGGCGGGATGCAGGCGTCCTGCGGGGGTCAAGGGACGGCGTGGGCACTCCCCGGGCGAGAGAGGGCGCCCGGGACCCGAGAGAGCACCCGGGAAAATGCCCAGCCCTGGCCCCCGTGGCTCCAGTGGCCTCCCTAGGCTCCTGCCGTGGGGCCTGGTCCCGCTCACGTGGGCCCAGGTTCTCCGCAGGTGAATGCCTTTTGCGGACACCAAGGACCACAGGCCGCGGACGCCTTCACGGGGAGGGGGGTTCGAGCCCTGTGGGACCCGGGTCCCAGCGGACACAGTCCCTTCTCGCGAAGTCCAGCCCAGACTTGAGAGAGTAGAAGCGTCTCGGTGCACGTTTGCCGCCTCGGGGCAGGGTGGGGCCTTTGGAGCCAAGAAAGACCCTTAGCCCCCCAGGCAGGTCTCAGGCCCGAGTCCCCCCGGGAGACTTGGTCCCTGGGCGTGGGTCCGGCCCGCTCGGCCCCTGCCCACCAGGCGCGGAACCCTGGCGCGCCCCTCATCCAGGCCCCGGGTCCCTAGTTCTTCCCTGGCACTCTGCCTGTGCCGGGGTGGGAGACGCGCTGGCAAGTGTGGTCCACGGGAAAAGGAACGGACCTCTGGGTGGCGGGGAGAGCTTCCAGTTCCACGGACAGGACCCCAGGGACCCTGTGAAGCAGGCCTGATATGTCCAGGGTGGGGCCCGTTGCCCCGAGGGAGGCTTGTGGTGGGGCTGCCTGCCCTCTACCTGCCGGGTCCCGCGTCTTGGCCCGAAACCGGCCAGCTGCGGCTCTGACAAATGCCATCTCCTGGGGGCATCCCCCCTGTTCTTCCATCCGTAAGGGGCGACCCCCTTACGGATGGAAGAACAGGGGGATCTTCGCAGTGGGGCGGTCGGGACGGAGGGGTCTGCGCGTTTCCAGCCACTTAGCCCAGTGACCCGCCGCCCGGCCCCAGAGTTCCAAGCTCCATGGAGGCCGGGGGCCTCTTATCACGGGAAGCAGGTGTCTCCCGGGGGTCAAGGGACGGCGTGGGCACTCTCTAGACGAGAGAGGGTGCCCGTGCCCCGAGAGAGCCCCGGGGAGAGCCCGAGGCCTGGCCGCAGAGGCTGCCATTGCCTCCCCCGGGCTCCTACCATGGGGCCTGGCCCTGCTCGCCCGAGGCCCAGGTTCACCGCAGGTGAATGCCTTTTGCGGACGCCAAGGACAGGAGGCCGCCGATTTCCCTCGCAGAGGTGGGGGTTCGAGCTCTGGGGGACTGAGGTCGCAGCGGTCACACTCCATTTTTGGGTGGTTCAGCGGAGACTGGAGGGTTGCAGCGGCTGGGTCCAAGTCTGCCGCCTTGTGGCAGGGTGGGGGCGTTGCAGGCGAAGCAAGGCTCTTAGCCTCCCAGGCGGGGCACAGGCCAGACTCCCCACAGGAGAACCGGTCCGTGGACGAGGGTCCCGCCCGCCCGCCCGCCCGCCCGCCGGGACCCGCTCCACCTGGCGCGGAACCTTGGCCGGCCCCTCTTCCCGGCCCCAGGTCCCTAGTTCTTCCCTGGCACTCTGCCTCTGCGGGGGTGGGAGAGCTGCTGGCAAGTGTGGTCCACGGGAAAACGCACGGTCCTCTGGGTGGCAGGGAGGGCTTCCGTTAACTCTGACACCAGCCCAGGGACCGTGTGAACCTGGCCTGATATCTCAAGGGCGGGGCACGTTGCCCGGAGGGATGCTTGTGGTGGGGGGGGCCTGCTTGCGCCTGCGCGGCCCCGCCTCTTGGCCCGAAAACCACCCAGCCGCGGCTCGGACAAAAGCCATCTCCTGGGCGCCTCCCCCCTGTTCTTCCATCCGTAAAGGGGGACCCCTTTACGGATGGAAGAACAGGGGGATCTTCGCAGTGGCGGGGACGGGACGGAGGGGTCTGCGGGTTTGCCGCCACGTAGGCCAGTTGCTCGCACCCCGGCCCCATGCGTGCGAGCTCCATGGAGGAGGTGGGCCGCTTATGGCGGGATGCAGGCGTCCTGCGGGGGTCAAGGGACGGCGTGGGCACTCCCCGGGCGAGAGAGGGCGCCCGGGACCCGAGAGAGCACCCGGGAAAATGCCCAGCCCTGGCCCCCGTGGCTCCAGTGGCCTCCCTAGGCTCCTGCCGTGGGGCCTGGTCCCGCTCACGTGGGCCCAGGTTCTCCGCAGGTGAATGCCTTTTGCGGACACCAAGGACCACAGGCCGCGGACGCCTTCACGGGGAGGGGGGTTCGAGCCCTGTGGGACCCGGGTCCCAGCGGACACAGTCCCTTCTCGCGAAGTCCAGCCCAGACTTGAGAGAGTAGAAGCGTCTCGGTGCACGTTTGCCGCCTCGGGGCAGGGTGGGGCCTTTTGAGCCAAGAAAGACCCTTAGCCCCCCAGGCAGGTCTCAGGCCCGAGTCCCCCCGGGAGACTTGGTCCCTGGGCGTGGGTCCGGCCCGCTCGGCCCCTGCCCACCAGGCGCGGAACCCTGGCGCGCCCCTCATCCAGGCCCCGGGTCCCTAGTTCTTCCCTGGCACTCTGCCTGTGCCGGGGTGGGAGACGCGCTGGCAAGTGTGGTCCACGGGAAAAGGAACGGACCTCTGGGTGGCGGGGAGAGCTTCCAGTTCCACGGACAGGACCCCAGGGACCCTGTGAAGCAGGCCTGATATGTCCAGGGTGGGGCCCGTTGCCCCGAGGGAGGCTTGTGGTGGGGCTGCCTGCCCTCTACCTGCCGGGTCCCGCGTCTTGGCCCGAAACCGGCCAGCTGCGGCTCTGACAAATGCCATCTCCTGGGGGCATCCCCCCTGTTCTTCCATCCGTAAGGGGCGACCCCCTTACGGATGGAAGAACAGGGGGATCTTCGCAGTGGGGCGGTCGGGACGGAGGGGTCTGCGCGTTTCCAGCCACTTAGCCCAGTGACCCGCCGCCCGGCCCCAGAGTTCCAAGCTCCATGGAGGCCGGGGGCCTCTTATCACGGGAAGCAGGTGTCTCCCGGGGGTCAAGGGACGGCGTGGGCACTCTCTAGACGAGAGAGGGTGCCCGTGCCCCGAGAGAGCCCCGGGGAGAGCCCGAGGCCTGGCCGCAGAGGCTGCCATTGCCTCCCCCGGGCTCCTACCATGGGGCCTGGCCCTGCTCGCCCGAGGCCCAGGTTCACCGCAGGTGAATGCCTTTTGCGGACGCCAAGGACAGGAGGCCGCCGATTTCCCTCGCAGAGGTGGGGGTTCGAGCTCTGGGGGACTGAGGTCGCAGCGGTCACACTCCATTTTTGGGTGGTTCAGCGGAGACTGGAGGGTTGAAGCGGCTGGGTCCAAGTCTGCCGCCTTGTGGCAGGGTGGGGGCGTTGCAGGCGAAGCAAGGCTCTTAGCCTCCCAGGCGGGGCACAGGCCAGACTCCCCACAGGAGAACCGGTCCGTGGACGAGGGTCCCGCCCGCCCGCCCGCCCGCCCGCCGGGACCCGCTCCACCTGGCGCGGAACCTTGGCCGGCCCCTCTTCCCGGCCCCAGGTCCCTAGTTCTTCCCTGGCACTCTGCCTCTGCGGGGGTGGGAGAGCTGCTGGCAAGTGTGGTCCACGGGAAAACGCACGGTCCTCTGGGTGGCAGGGAGGGCTTCCGTTAACTCTGACACCAGCCCAGGGACCGTGTGAACCTGGCCTGATATCTCAAGGGCGGGGCACGTTGCCCGGAGGGATGCTTGTGGTGGGGGGGGCCTGCTTGCGCCTGCGCGGCCCCGCCTCTTGGCCCGAAAACCACCCAGCCGCGGCTCGGACAAAAGCCATCTCCTGGGCGCCTCCCCCCTGTTCTTCCATCCGTAAAGGGGGACCCCTTTACGGATGGAAGAACAGGGGGATCTTCGCAGTGGCGGGGACGGGACGGAGGGGTCTGCGGGTTTGCCGCCACGTAGGCCAGTTGCTCGCACCCCGGCCCCATGCGTGCGAGCTCCATGGAGGAGGTGGGCCGCTTATGGCGGGATGCAGGCGTCCTGCGGGGGTCAAGGGACGGCGTGGGCACTCCCCGGGCGAGAGAGGGCGCCCGGGACCCGAGAGAGCACCCGGGAAAATGCCCAGCCCTGGCCCCCGTGGCTCCAGTGGCCTCCCTAGGCTCCTGCCGTGGGGCCTGGTCCCGCTCACGTGGGCCCAGGTTCTCCGCAGGTGAATGCCTTTTGCGGACACCAAGGACCACAGGCCGCGGACGCCTTCACGGGGAGGGGGGTTCGAGCCCTGTGGGACCCGGGTCCCAGCGGACACAGTCCCTTCTCGCGAAGTCCAGCCCAGACTTGAGAGAGTAGAAGCGTCTCGGTGCACGTTTGCCGCCTCGGGGCAGGGTGGGGCCTTTGGAGCCAAGAAAGACCCTTAGCCCCCCAGGCAGGTCTCAGGCCCGAGTCCCCCCGGGAGACTTGGTCCCTGGGCGTGGGTCCGGCCCGCTCGGCCCCTGCCCACCAGGCGCGGAACCCTGGCGCGCCCCTCATCCAGGCCCCGGGTCCCTAGTTCTTCCCTGGCACTCTGCCTGTGCCGGGGTGGGAGACGCGCTGGCAAGTGTGGTCCACGGGAAAAGGAACGGACCTCTGGGTGGCGGGGAGAGCTTCCAGTTCCACGGACAGGACCCCAGGGACCCTGTGAAGCAGGCCTGATATGTCCAGGGTGGGGCCCGTTGCCCCGAGGGAGGCTTGTGGTGGGGCTGCCTGCCCTCTACCTGCCGGGTCCCGCGTCTTGGCCCGAAACCGGCCAGCTGCGGCTCTGACAAATGCCATCTCCTGGGGGCATCCCCCCTGTTCTTCCATCCGTAAGGGGCGACCCCCTTACGGATGGAAGAACAGGGGGATCTTCGCAGTGGGGCGGTCGGGACGGAGGGGTCTGCGCGTTTCCAGCCACTTAGCCCAGTGACCCGCCGCCCGGCCCCAGAGTTCCAAGCTCCATGGAGGCCGGGGGCCTCTTATCACGGGAAGCAGGTGTCTCCCGGGGGTCAAGGGACGGCGTGGGCACTCTCTAGACGAGAGAGGGTGCCCGTGCCCCGAGAGAGCCCCGGGGAGAGCCCGAGGCCTGGCCGCAGAGGCTGCCATTGCCTCCCCCGGGCTCCTACCATGGGGCCTGGCCCTGCTCGCCCGAGGCCCAGGTTCACCGCAGGTGAATGCCTTTTGCGGACGCCAAGGACAGGAGGCCGCCGATTTCCCTCGCAGAGGTGGGGGTTCGAGCTCTGGGGGACTGAGGTCGCAGCGGTCACACTCCATTTTTGGGTGGTTCAGCGGAGACTGGAGGGTTGAAGCGGCTGGGTCCAAGTCTGCCGCCTTGTGGCAGGGTGGGGGCGTTGCAGGCGAAGCAAGGCTCTTAGCCTCCCAGGCGGGGCACAGGCCAGACTCCCCACAGGAGAACCGGTCCGTGGACGAGGGTCCCGCCCGCCCGCCCGCCCGCCCGCCGGGACCCGCTCCACCTGGCGCGGAACCTTGGCCGGCCCCTCTTCCCGGCCCCAGGTCCCTAGTTCTTCCCTGGCACTCTGCCTCTGCGGGGGTGGGAGAGCTGCTGGCAAGTGTGGTCCACGGGAAAACGCACGGTCCTCTGGGTGGCAGGGAGGGCTTCCGTTAACTCTGACACCAGCCCAGGGACCGTGTGAACCTGGCCTGATATCTCAAGGGCGGGGCACGTTGCCCGGAGGGATGCTTGTGGTGGGGGGGGCCTGCTTGCGCCTGCGCGGCCCCGCCTCTTGGCCCGAAAACCACCCAGCCGCGGCTCGGACAAAAGCCATCTCCTGGGCGCCTCCCCCCTGTTCTTCCATCCGTAAAGGGGGACCCCTTTACGGATGGAAGAACAGGGGGATCTTCGCAGTGGCGGGGACGGGACGGAGGGGTCTGCGGGTTTGCCGCCACGTAGGCCAGTTGCTCGCACCCCGGCCCCATGC
Source organism: Desmodus rotundus (assembly GCF_022682495.2). Lineage (NCBI taxonomy): Eukaryota > Metazoa > Chordata > Mammalia > Chiroptera > Phyllostomidae > Desmodus > Desmodus rotundus. The sequence goes on along the minus strand of NW_026527259.1, from coordinate 55,546 downwards.
GTGCGAGCTCCATGGAGGAGGTGGGCCGCTTATGGCGGGATGCAGGCGTCCTGCGGGGGTCAAGGGACGGCGTGGGCACTCCCCGGGCGAGAGAGGGCGCCCGGGACCCGAGAGAGCACCCGGGAAAATGCCCAGCCCTGGCCCCCGTGGCTCCAGTGGCCTCCCTAGGCTCCTGCCGTGGGGCCTGGTCCCGCTCACGTGGGCCCAGGTTCTCCGCAGGTGAATGCCTTTTGCGGACACCAAGGACCACAGGCCGCGGACGCCTTCACGGGGAGGGGGGTTCGAGCCCTGTGGGACCCGGGTCCCAGCGGACACAGTCCCTTCTCGCGAAGTCCAGCCCAGACTTGAGAGAGTAGAAGCGTCTCGGTGCACGTTTGCCGCCTCGGGGCAGGGTGGGGCCTTTTGAGCCAAGAAAGACCCTTAGCCCCCCAGGCAGGTCTCAGGCCCGAGTCCCCCCGGGAGACTTGGTCCCTGGGCGTGGGTCCGGCCCGCTCGGCCCCTGCCCACCAGGCGCGGAACCCTGGCGCGCCCCTCATCCAGGCCCCGGGTCCCTAGTTCTTCCCTGGCACTCTGCCTGTGCCGGGGTGGGAGACGCGCTGGCAAGTGTGGTCCACGGGAAAAGGAACGGACCTCTGGGTGGCGGGGAGAGCTTCCAGTTCCACGGACAGGACCCCAGGGACCCTGTGAAGCAGGCCTGATATGTCCAGGGTGGGGCCCGTTGCCCCGAGGGAGGCTTGTGGTGGGGCTGCCTGCCCTCTACCTGCCGGGTCCCGCGTCTTGGCCCGAAACCGGCCAGCTGCGGCTCTGACAAATGCCATCTCCTGGGGGCATCCCCCCTGTTCTTCCATCCGTAAGGGGCGACCCCCTTACGGATGGAAGAACAGGGGGATCTTCGCAGTGGGGCGGTCGGGACGGAGGGGTCTGCGCGTTTCCAGCCACTTAGCCCAGTGACCCGCCGCCCGGCCCCAGAGTTCCAAGCTCCATGGAGGCCGGGGGCCTCTTATCACGGGAAGCAGGTGTCTCCCGGGGGTCAAGGGACGGCGTGGGCACTCTCTAGACGAGAGAGGGTGCCCGTGCCCCGAGAGAGCCCCGGGGAGAGCCCGAGGCCTGGCCGCAGAGGCTGCCATTGCCTCCCCCGGGCTCCTACCATGGGGCCTGGCCCTGCTCGCCCGAGGCCCAGGTTCACCGCAGGTGAATGCCTTTTGCGGACGCCAAGGACAGGAGGCCGCCGATTTCCCTCGCAGAGGTGGGGGTTCGAGCTCTGGGGGACTGAGGTCGCAGCGGTCACACTCCATTTTTGGGTGGTTCAGCGGAGACTGGAGGGTTGAAGCGGCTGGGTCCAAGTCTGCCGCCTTGTGGCAGGGTGGGGGCGTTGCAGGCGAAGCAAGGCTCTTAGCCTCCCAGGCGGGGCACAGGCCAGACTCCCCACAGGAGAACCGGTCCGTGGACGAGGGTCCCGCCCGCCCGCCCCGCCCGCCCGCCGGGACCCGCTCCACCTGGCGCGGAACCTTGGCCGGCCCCTCTTCCCGGCCCCAGGTCCCTAGTTCTTCCCTGGCACTCTGCCTCTGCGGGGGTGGGAGAGCTGCTGGCAAGTGTGGTCCACGGGAAAACGCACGGTCCTCTGGGTGGCAGGGAGGGCTTCCGTTAACTCTGACACCAGCCCAGGGACCGTGTGAACCTGGCCTGATATCTCAAGGGCGGGGCACGTTGCCCGGAGGGATGCTTGTGGTGGGGGGGGCCTGCTTGCGCCTGCGCGGCCCCGCCTCTTGGCCCGAAAACCACCCAGCCGCGGCTCGGACAAAAGCCATCTCCTGGGCGCCTCCCCCCTGTTCTTCCATCCGTAAAGGGGGACCCCTTTACGGATGGAAGAACAGGGGGATCTTCGCAGTGGCGGGGACGGGACGGAGGGGTCTGCGGGTTTGCCGCCACGTAGGCCAGTTGCTCGCACCCCGGCCCCATGCGTGCGAGCTCCATGGAGGAGGTGGGCCGCTTATGGCGGGATGCAGGCGTCCTGCGGGGGTCAAGGGACGGCGTGGGCACTCCCCGGGCGAGAGAGGGCGCCCGGGACCCGAGAGAGCACCCGGGAAAATGCCCAGCCCTGGCCCCCGTGGCTCCAGTGGCCTCCCTAGGCTCCTGCCGTGGGGCCTGGTCCCGCTCACGTGGGCCCAGGTTCTCCGCAGGTGAATGCCTTTTGCGGACACCAAGGACCACAGGCCGCGGACGCCTTCACGGGGAGGGGGGTTCGAGCTCTGTGGGACCCGGGTCCCAGCGGACACAGTCCCTTCTCGCGAAGTCCAGCCCAGACTTGAGAGAGTAGAAGCGTCTCGGTGCACGTTTGCCGCCTCGGGGCAGGGTGGGGCCTTTGGAGCCAAGAAAGACCCTTAGCCCCCCAGGCAGGTCTCAGGCCCGAGTCCCCCCGGGAGACTTGGTCCCTGGGCGTGGGTCCGGCCCGCTCGGCCCCTGCCCACCAGGCGCGGAACCCTGGCGCGCCCCTCATCCAGGCCCCGGGTCCCTAGTTCTTCCCTGGCACTCTGCCTGTGCCGGGGTGGGAGACGCGCTGGCAAGTGTGGTCCACGGGAAAAGGAACGGACCTCTGGGTGGCGGGGAGAGTTTCCAGTTCCACGGACAGGACCCCAGGGACCCTGTGAAGCAGGCCTGATATGTCCAGGGTGGGGCCCGTTGCCCCGAGGGAGGCTTGTGGTGGGGCTGCCTGCCCTCTACCTGCCGGGTCCCGCGTCTTGGCCCGAAACCGGCCAGCTGCGGCTCTGACAAATGCCATCTCCTGGGGGCATCCCCCCTGTTCTTCCATCCGTAAGGGGCGACCCCCTTACGGATGGAAGAACAGGGGGATCTTCGCAGTGGGGCGGTCGGGACGGAGGGGTCTGCGCGTTTCCAGCCACTTAGCCCAGTGACCCGCCGCCCGGCCCCAGAGTTCCAAGCTCCATGGAGGCCGGGGGCCTCTTATCACGGGAAGCAGGTGTCTCCCGGGGGTCAAGGGACGGCGTGGGCACTCTCTAGACGAGAGAGGGTGCCCGTGCCCCGAGAGAGCCCCGGGGAGAGCCCGAGGCCTGGCCGCAGAGGCTGCCATTGCCTCCCCCGGGCTCCTACCATGGGGCCTGGCCCTGCTCGCCCGAGGCCCAGGTTCACCGCAGGTGAATGCCTTTTGCGGACGCCAAGGACAGGAGGCCGCCGATTTCCCTCGCAGAGGTGGGGGTTCGAGCTCTGGGGGACTGAGGTCGCAGCGGTCACACTCCATTTTTGGGTGGTTCAGCGGAGACTGGAGGGTTGAAGCGGCTGGGTCCAAGTCTGCCGCCTTGTGGCAGGGTGGGGGCGTTGCAGGCGAAGCAAGGCTCTTAGCCTCCCAGGCGGGGCACAGGCCAGACTCCCCACAGGACAACCGGTCCGTGGACGAGGGTCCCGCCCGCCCGCCCGCCCGCCCGCCGGGACCCGCTCCACCTGGCGCGGAACCTTGGCCGGCCCCTCTTCCCGGCCCCAGGTCCCTAGTTCTTCCCTGGCACTCTGCCTCTGCGGGGGTGGGAGAGCTGCTGGCAAGTGTGGTCCACGGGAAAACGCACGGTCCTCTGGGTGGCAGGGAGGGCTTCCGTTAACTCTGACACCAGCCCAGGGACCGTGTGAACCTGGCCTGATATCTCAAGGGCGGGGCACGTTGCCCGGAGGGATGCTTGTGGTGGGGGGGGCCTGCTTGCGCCTGCGCGGCCCCGCCTCTTGGCCCGAAAACCACCCAGCCGCGGCTCGGACAAAAGCCATCTCCTGGGCGCCTCCCCCCTGTTCTTCCATCCGTAAAGGGGGACCCCTTTACGGATGGAAGAACAGGGGGATCTTCGCAGTGGCGGGGACGGGACGGAGGGGTCTGCGGGTTTGCCGCCACGTAGGCCAGTTGCTCGCACCCCGGCCCCATGCGTGCGAGCTCCGTGGAGGAGGTGGGCCGCTTATGGCGGGATGCAGGCGTCCTGCGGGGGTCAAGGGACGGCGTGGGCACTCCCCGGGCGAGAGAGGGCGCCCGGGACCCGAGACAGCACCCGGGAAAATGCCCAGCCCTGGCCCCCGTGGCTCCAGTGGCCTCCCTAGGCTCCTGCCGTGGGGCCTGGTCCCGCTCACGTGGGCCCAGGTTCTCCGCAGGTGAATGCCTTTTGCGGACACCAAGGACCACAGGCCGCGGACGCCTTCACGGGGGGGGGGGTTCGAGCTCTGTGGGACCCGGGTCCCAGCGGACACAGTCCCTTCTCGCGAAGTCCAGCCCAGACTTGAGAGAGTAGAAGCGTCTCGGTGCACGTTTGCCGCCTCGGGGCAGGGTGGGGCCTTTTGAGCCAAGAAAGACCCTTAGCCCCCCAGGCAGGTCTCAGGCCCGAGTCCCCCCAGGAGACTTGGTCCCTGGGCGTGGGTCCGGCCCGCTCGGCCCCTGCCCACCAGGCGCGGAACCCTGGCGCGCCCCTCATCCAGGCCCCGGGTCCCTAGTTCTTCCCTGGCACTCTGCCTGTGCCGGGGTGGGAGACGCGCTGGCAAGTGTGGTCCACGGGAAAAGGAACGGACCTCTGGGTGGCGGGGAGAGCTTCCAGTTCCACGGACAGGACCCCAGGGACCCTGTGAAGCAGGCCTGATATGTCCAGGGTGGGGCCCGTTGCCCCGAGGGAGGCTTGTGGTGGGGCTGCCTGCCCTCTACCTGCCGGGTCCCGCGTCTTGGCCCGAAACCGGCCAGCTGCGGCTCTGACAAATGCCATCTCCTGGGGGCATCCCCCCTGTTCTTCCATCCGTAAGGGGCGACCCCCTTACGGATGGAAGAACAGGGGGATCTTCGCAGTGGGGCGGTCGGGACGGAGGGGTCTGCGCGTTTCCAGCCACTTAGCCCAGTGACCCGCCGCCCGGCCCCAGAGTTCCAAGCTCCATGGAGGCCGGGGGCCTCTTATCACGGGAAGCAGGTGTCTCCCGGGGGTCAAGGGACGGCGTGGGCACTCTCTAGACGAGAGAGGGTGCCCGTGCCCCGAGAGAGCCCCGGGGAGAGCCCGAGGCCTGGCCGCAGAGGCTGCCATTGCCTCCCCCGGGCTCCTACCATGGGGCCTGGCCCTGCTCGCCCGAGGCCCAGGTTCACCGCAGGTGAATGCCTTTTGCGGACGCCAAGGACAGGAGGCCGCCGATTTCCCTCGCAGAGGTGGGGGTTCGAGCTCTGGGGGACTGAGGTCGCAGCGGTCACACTCCATTTTTGGGTGGTTCAGCGGAGACTGGAGGGTTGAAGCGGCTGGGTCCAAGTCTGCCGCCTTGTGGCAGGGTGGGGGCGTTGCAGGCGAAGCAAGGCTCTTAGCCTCCCAGGCGGGGCACAGGCCAGACTCCCCACAGGAGAACCGGTCCGTGGACGAGGGTCCCGCCCGCCCGCCCGCCCGCCCGCCGGGACCCGCTCCACCTGGCGCGGAACCTTGGCCGGCCCCTCTTCCCGGCCCCAGGTCCCTAGTTCTTCCCTGGCACTCTGCCTCTGCGGGGGTGGGAGAGCTGCTGGCAAGTGTGGTCCACGGGAAAACGCACGGTCCTCTGGGTGGCAGGGAGGGCTTCCGTTAACTCTGACACCAGCCCAGGGACCGTGTGAACCTGGCCTGATATCTCAAGGGCGGGGCACGTTGCCCGGAGGGATGCTTGTGGTGGGGGGGGCCTGCTTGCGCCTGCGCGGCCCCGCCTCTTGGCCCGAAAACCACCCAGCCGCGGCTCGGACAAAAGCCATCTCCTGGGCGCCTCCCCCCTGTTCTTCCATCCGTAAAGGGGGACCCCTTTACGGATGGAAGAACAGGGGGATCTTCGCAGTGGCGGGGACGGGACGGAGGGGTCTGCGGGTTTGCCGCCACGTAGGCCAGTTGCTCGCACCCAGGCCCCATGCGTGCGAGCTCCGTGGAGGAGGTGGGCCGCTTATGGCGGGATGCAGGCGTCCTGCGGGGGTCAAGGGACGGCGTGGGCACTCCCCGGGCGAGAGAGGGCGCCCGGGACCCGAGAGAGCACCCGGGAAAATGCCCAGCCCTGGCCCCCGTGGCTCCAGTGGCCTCCCTAGGCTCCTGCCGTGGGGCCTGGTCCCGCTCACGTGGGCCCAGGTTCTCCGCAGGTGAATGCCTTTTGCGGACACCAAGGACCACAGGCCGCGGACGCCTTCACGGGGAGGGGGGTTCGAGCCCTGTGGGACCCGGGTCCCAGCGGACACAGTCCCTTCTCGCGAAGTCCAGCCCAGACTTGAGAGAGTAGAAGCGTCTCGGTGCACGTTTGCCGCCTCGGGGCAGGGTGGGGCCTTTTGAGCCAAGAAAGACCCTTAGCCCCCCAGGCAGGTCTCAGGCCCGAGTCCCCCCGGGAGACTTGGTCCCTGGGCGTGGGTCCGGCCCGCTCGGCCCCTGCCCACCAGGCGCGGAACCCTGGCGCGCCCCTCATCCAGGCCCCGGGTCCCTAGTTCTTCCCTGGCACTCTGCCTGTGCCGGGGTGGGAGACGCGCTGGCAAGTGTGGTCCACGGGAAAAGGAACGGACCTCTGGGTGGCGGGGAGAGCTTCCAGTTCCACGGACAGGACCCCAGGGACCCTGTGAAGCAGGCCTGATATGTCCAGGGTGGGGCCCGTTGCCCCGAGGGAGGCTTGTGGTGGGGCTGCCTGCCCTCTACCTGCCGGGTCCCGCGTCTTGGCCCGAAACCGGCCAGCTGCGGCTCTGACAAATGCCATCTCCTGGGGGCATCCCCCCTGTTCTTCCATCCGTAAGGGGCGACCCCCTTACGGATGGAAGAACAGGGGGATCTTCGCAGTGGGGCGGTCGGGACGGAGGGGTCTGCGCGTTTCCAGCCACTTAGCCCAGTGACCCGCCGCCCGGCCCCAGAGTTCCAAGCTCCATGGAGGCCGGGGGCCTCTTATCACGGGAAGCAGGTGTCTCCCGGGGGTCAAGGGACGGCGTGGGCACTCTCTAGACGAGAGAGGGTGCCCGTGCCCCGAGAGAGCCCCGGGGAGAGCCCGAGGCCTGGCCGCAGAGGCTGCCATTGCCTCCCCCGGGCTCCTACCATGGGGCCTGGCCCTGCTCGCCCGAGGCCCAGGTTCACCGCAGGTGAATGCCTTTTGCGGACGCCAAGGACAGGAGGCCGCCGATTTCCCTCGCAGAGGTGGGGGTTCGAGCTCTGGGGGACTGAGGTCGCAGCGGTCACACTCCATTTTTGGGTGGTTCAGCGGAGACTGGAGGGTTGAAGCGGCTGGGTCCAAGTCTGCCGCCTTGTGGCAGGGTGGGGGCGTTGCAGGCGAAGCAAGGCTCTTAGCCTCCCAGGCGGGGCACAGGCCAGACTCCCCACAGGAGAACCGGTCCGTGGACGAGGGTCCCGCCCGCCCGCCCGCCCGCCCGCCGGGACCCGCTCCACCTGGCGCGGAACCTTGGCCGGCCCCTCTTCCCGGCCCCAGGTCCCTAGTTCTTCCCTGGCACTCTGCCTCTGCGGGGGTGGGAGAGCTGCTGGCAAGTGTGGTCCACGGGAAAACGCACGGTCCTCTGGGTGGCAGGGAGGGCTTCCGTTAACTCTGACACCAGCCCAGGGACCGTGTGAACCTGGCCTGATATCTCAAGGGCGGGGCACGTTGCCCGGAGGGATGCTTGTGGTGGGGGGGGCCTGCTTGCGCCTGCGCGGCCCCGCCTCTTGGCCCGAAAACCACCCAGCCGCGGCTCGGACAAAAGCCATCTCCTGGGCGCCTCCCCCCTGTTCTTCCATCCGTAAAGGGGGACCCCTTTACGGATGGAAGAACAGGGGGATCTTCGCAGTGGCGGGGACGGGACGGAGGGGTCTGCGGGTTTGCCGCCACGTAGGCCAGTTGCTCGCACCCAGGCCCCATGCGTGCGAGCTCCGTGGAGGAGGTGGGCCGCTTATGGCGGGATGCAGGCGTCCTGCGGGGGTCAAGGGACGGCGTGGGCACTCCCCGGGCGAGAGAGGGCGCCCGGGACCCGAGAGAGCACCCGGGAAAATGCCCAGCCCTGGCCCCCGTGGCTCCAGTGGCCTCCCTAGGCTCCTGCCGTGGGGCCTGGTCCCGCTCACGTGGGCCCAGGTTCTCCGCAGGTGAATGCCTTTTGCGGACACCAAGGACCACAGGCCGCGGACGCCTTCACGGGGAGGGGGGTTCGAGCCCTGTGGGACCCGGGTCCCAGCGGACACAGTCCCTTCTCGCGAAGTCCAGCCCAGACTTGAGAGAGTAGAAGCGTCTCGGTGCACGTTTGCCGCCTCGGGGCAGGGTGGGGCCTTTTGAGCCAAGAAAGACCCTTAGCCCCCCAGGCAGGTCTCAGGCCCGAGTCCCCCCGGGAGACTTGGTCCCTGGGCGTGGGTCCGGCCCGCTCGGCCCCTGCCCACCAGGCGCGGAACCCTGGCGCGCCCCTCATCCAGGCCCCGGGTCCCTAGTTCTTCCCTGGCACTCTGCCTGTGCCGGGGTGGGAGACGCGCTGGCAAGTGTGGTCCACGGGAAAAGGAACGGACCTCTGGGTGGCGGGGAGAGCTTCCAGTTCCACGGACAGGACCCCAGGGACCCTGTGAAGCAGGCCTGATATGTCCAGGGTGGGGCCCGTTGCCCCGAGGGAGGCTTGTGGTGGGGCTGCCTGCCCTCTACCTGCCGGGTCCCGCGTCTTGGCCCGAAACCGGCCAGCTGCGGCTCTGACAAATGCCATCTCCTGGGGGCATCCCCCCTGTTCTTCCATCCGTAAGGGGCGACCCCCTTACGGATGGAAGAACAGGGGGATCTTCGCAGTGGGGCGGTCGGGACGGAGGGGTCTGCGCGTTTCCAGCCACTTAGCCCAGTGACCCGCCGCCCGGCCCCAGAGTTCCAAGCTCCATGGAGGCCGGGGGCCTCTTATCACGGGAAGCAGGTGTCTCCCGGGGGTCAAGGGACGGCGTGGGCACTCTCTAGACGAGAGAGGGTGCCCGTGCCCCGAGAGAGCCCCGGGGAGAGCCCGAGGCCTGGCCGCAGAGGCTGCCATTGCCTCCCCCGGGCTCCTACCATGGGGCCTGGCCCTGCTCGCCCGAGGCCCAGGTTCACCGCAGGTGAATGCCTTTTGCGGACGCCAAGGACAGGAGGCCGCCGATTTCCCTCGCAGAGGTGGGGGTTCGAGCTCTGGGGGACTGAGGTCGCAGCGGTCACACTCCATTTTTGGGTGGTTCAGCGGAGACTGGAGGGTTGAAGCGGCTGGGTCCAAGTCTGCCGCCTTGTGGCAGGGTGGGGGCGTTGCAGGCGAAGCAAGGCTCTTAGCCTCCCAGGCGGGGCACAGGCCAGACTCCCCACAGGAGAACCGGTCCGTGGACGAGGGTCCCGCCCGCCCGCCCGCCCGCCCGCCGGGACCCGCTCCACCTGGCGCGGAACCTTGGCCGGCCCCTCTTCCCGGCCCCAGGTCCCTAGTTCTTCCCTGGCACTCTGCCTCTGCGGGGGTGGGAGAGCTGCTGGCAAGTGTGGTCCACGGGAAAACGCACGGTCCTCTGGGTGGCAGGGAGGGCTTCCGTTAACTCTGACACCAGCCCAGGGACCGTGTGAACCTGGCCTGATATCTCAAGGGCGGGGCACGTTGCCCGGAGGGATGCTTGTGGTGGGGGGGGCCTGCTTGCGCCTGCGCGGCCCCGCCTCTTGGCCCGAAAACCACCCAGCCGCGGCTCGGACAAAAGCCATCTCCTGGGCGCCTCCCCCCTGTTCTTCCATCCGTAAAGGGGTCCCCCTTTACGGATGGAAGAACAGGGGGATCTTCGCAGTGGCGGGGACGGGACGGAGGGGTCTGCGGGTTTGCCGCCACGTAGGCCAGTTGCTCGCACCCCGGCCCCATGCGTGCGAGCTCCATGGAGGAGGTGGGCCGCTTATGGCGGGATGCAGGCGTCCTGCGGGGGTCAAGGGACGGCGTGGGCACTCCCCGGGCGAGAGAGGGCGCCCGGGACCCGAGAGAGCACCCGGGAAAATGCCCAGCCCTGGCCCCCGTGGCTCCAGTGGCCTCCCTAGGCTCCTGCCGTGGGGCCTGGTCCCGCTCACGTGGGCCCAGGTTCTCCGCAGGTGAATGCCTTTTGCGGACACCAAGGACCACAGGCCGCGGACGCCTTCACGGGGAGGGGGGTTCGAGCCCTGTGGGACCCGGGTCCCAGCGGACACAGTCCCTTCTCGCGAAGTCCAGCCCAGACTTGAGAGAGTAGAAGCGTCTCGGTGCACGTTTGCCGCCTCGGGGCAGGGTGGGGCCTTTGGAGCCAAGAAAGACCCTTAGCCCCCCAGGCAGGTCTCAGGCCCGAGTCCCCCCGGGAGACTTGGTCCCTGGGCGTGGGTCCGGCCCGCTCGGCCCCTGCCCACCAGGCGCGGAACCCTGGCGCGCCCCTCATCCAGGCCCCGGGTCCCTAGTTCTTCCCTGGCACTCTGCCTGTGCCGGGGTGGGAGACGCGCTGGCAAGTGTGGTCCACGGGAAAAGGAACGGACCTCTGGGTGGCGGGGAGAGCTTCCAGTTCCACGGACAGGACCCCAGGGACCCTGTGAAGCAGGCCTGATATGTCCAGGGTGGGGCCCGTTGCCCCGAGGGAGGCTTGTGGTGGGGCTGCCTGCCCTCTACCTGCCGGGTCCCGCGTCTTGGCCCGAAACCGGCCAGCTGCGGCTCTGACAAATGCCATCTCCTGGGGGCATCCCCCCTGTTCTTCCATCCGTAAGGGGCGACCCCCTTACGGATGGAAGAACAGGGGGATCTTCGCAGTGGGGCGGTCGGGACGGAGGGGTCTGCGCGTTTCCAGCCACTTAGCCCAGTGACCCGCCGCCCGGCCCCAGAGTTCCAAGCTCCATGGAGGCCGGGGGCCTCTTATCACGGGAAGCAGGTGTCTCCCGGGGGTCAAGGGACGGCGTGGGCACTCTCTAGACGAGAGAGGGTGCCCGTGCCCCGAGAGAGCCCCGGGGAGAGCCCGAGGCCTGGCCGCAGAGGCTGCCATTGCCTCCCCCGGGCTCCTACCATGGGGCCTGGCCCTGCTCGCCCGAGGCCCAGGTTCACCGCAGGTGAATGCCTTTTGCGGACGCCAAGGACAGGAGGCCGCCGATTTCCCTCGCAGAGGTGGGGGTTCGAGCTCTGGGGGACTGAGGTCGCAGCGGTCACACTCCATTTTTGGGTGGTTCAGCGGAGACTGGAGGGTTGAAGCGGCTGGGTCCAAGTCTGCCGCCTTGTGGCAGGGTGGGGGCGTTGCAGGCGAAGCAAGGCTCTTAGCCTCCCAGGCGGGGCACAGGCCAGACTCCCCACAGGAGAACCGGTCCGTGGACGAGGGTCCCGCCCGCCCGCCCGCCCGCCCGCCGGGACCCGCTCCACCTGGCGCGGAACCTTGGCCGGCCCCTCTTCCCGGCCCCAGGTCCCTAGTTCTTCCCTGGCACTCTGCCTCTGCGGGGGTGGGAGAGCTGCTGGCAAGTGTGGTCCACGGGAAAACGCACGGTCCTCTGGGTGGCAGGGAGGGCTTCCGTTAACTCTGACACCAGCCCAGGGACCGTGTGAACCTGGCCTGATATCTCAAGGGCGGGGCACGTTGCCCGGAGGGATGCTTGTGGTGGGGGGGGCCTGCTTGCGCCTGCGCGGCCCCGCCTCTTGGCCCGAAAACCACCCAGCCGCGGCTCGGACAAAAGCCATCTCCTGGGCGCCTCCCCCCTGTTCTTCCATCCGTAAAGGGGGACCCCTTTACGGATGGAAGAACAGGGGGATCTTCGCAGTGGCGGGGACGGGACGGAGGGGTCTGCGGGTTTGCCGCCACGTAGGCCAGTTGCTCGCACCCCGGCCCCATGCGTGCGAGCTCCATGGAGGAGGTGGGCCGCTTATGGCGGGATGCAGGCGTCCTGCGGGGGTCAAGGGACGGCGTGGGCACTCCCCGGGCGAGAGAGGGCGCCCGGGACCCGAGAGAGCACCCGGGAAAATGCCCAGCCCTGGCCCCCGTGGCTCCAGTGGCCTCCCTAGGCTCCTGCCGTGGGGCCTGGTCCCGCTCACGTGGGCCCAGGTTCTCCGCAGGTGAATGCCTTTTGCGGACACCAAGGACCACAGGCCGCGGACGCCTTCACGGGGAGGGGGGTTCGAGCCCTGTGGGACCCGGGTCCCAGCGGACACAGTCCCTTCTCGCGAAGTCCAGCCCAGACTTGAGAGAGTAGAAGCGTCTCGGTGCACGTTTGCCGCCTCGGGGCAGGGTGGGGCCTTTGGAGCCAAGAAAGACCCTTAGCCCCCCAGGCAGGTCTCAGGCCCGAGTCCCCCCGGGAGACTTGGTCCCTGGGCGTGGGTCCGGCCCGCTCGGCCCCTGCCCACCAGGCGCGGAACCCTGGCGCGCCCCTCATCCAGGCCCCGGGTCCCTAGTTCTTCCCTGGCACTCTGCCTGTGCCGGGGTGGGAGACGCGCTGGCAAGTGTGGTCCACGGGAAAAGGAACGGACCTCTGGGTGGCGGGGAGAGCTTCCAGTTCCACGGACAGGACCCCAGGGACCCTGTGAAGCAGGCCTGATATGTCCAGGGTGGGGCCCGTTGCCCCGAGGGAGGCTTGTGGTGGGGCTGCCTGCCCTCTACCTGCCGGGTCCCGCGTCTTGGCCCGAAACCGGCCAGCTGCGGCTCTGACAAATGCCATCTCCTGGGGGCATCCCCCCTGTTCTTCCATCCGTAAGGGGCGACCCCCTTACGGATGGAAGAACAGGGGGATCTTCGCAGTGGGGCGGTCGGGACGGAGGGGTCTGCGCGTTTCCAGCCACTTAGCCCAGTGACCCGCCGCCCGGCCCCAGAGTTCCAAGCTCCATGGAGGCCGGGGGCCTCTTATCACGGGAAGCAGGTGTCTCCCGGGGGTCAAGGGACGGCGTGGGCACTCTCTAGACGAGAGAGGGTGCCCGTGCCCCGAGAGAGCCCCGGGGAGAGCCCGAGGCCTGGCCGCAGAGGCTGCCATTGCCTCCCCCGGGCTCCTACCATGGGGCCTGGCCCTGCTCGCCCGAGGCCCAGGTTCACCGCAGGTGAATGCCTTTTGCGGACGCCAAGGACAGGAGGCCGCCGATTTCCCTCGCAGAGGTGGGGGTTCGAGCTCTGGGGGACTGAGGTCGCAGCGGTCACACTCCATTTTTGGGTGGTTCAGCGGAGACTGGAGGGTTGCAGCGGCTGGGTCCAAGTCTGCCGCCTTGTGGCAGGGTGGGGGCGTTGCAGGCGAAGCAAGGCTCTTAGCCTCCCAGGCGGGGCACAGGCCAGACTCCCCACAGGAGAACCGGTCCGTGGACGAGGGTCCCGCCCGCCCGCCCGCCCGCCCGCCGGGACCCGCTCCACCTGGCGCGGAACCTTGGCCGGCCCCTCTTCCCGGCCCCAGGTCCCTAGTTCTTCCCTGGCACTCTGCCTCTGCGGGGGTGGGAGAGCTGCTGGCAAGTGTGGTCCACGGGAAAACGCACGGTCCTCTGGGTGGCAGGGAGGGCTTCCGTTAACTCTGACACCAGCCCAGGGACCGTGTGAACCTGGCCTGATATCTCAAGGGCGGGGCACGTTGCCCGGAGGGATGCTTGTGGTGGGGGGGGCCTGCTTGCGCCTGCGCGGCCCCGCCTCTTGGCCCGAAAACCACCCAGCCGCGGCTCGGACAAAAGCCATCTCCTGGGCGCCTCCCCCCTGTTCTTCCATCCGTAAAGGGGGACCCCTTTACGGATGGAAGAACAGGGGGATCTTCGCAGTGGCGGGGACGGGACGGAGGGGTCTGCGGGTTTGCCGCCACGTAGGCCAGTTGCTCGCACCCCGGCCCCATGCGTGCGAGCTCCATGGAGGAGGTGGGCCGCTTATGGCGGGATGCAGGCGTCCTGCGGGGGTCAAGGGACGGCGTGGGCACTCCCCGGGCGAGAGAGGGCGCCCGGGACCCGAGAGAGCACCCGGGAAAATGCCCAGCCCTGGCCCCCGTGGCTCCAGTGGCCTCCCTAGGCTCCTGCCGTGGGGCCTGGTCCCGCTCACGTGGGCCCAGGTTCTCCGCAGGTGAATGCCTTTTGCGGACACCAAGGACCACAGGCCGCGGACGCCTTCACGGGGAGGGGGGTTCGAGCCCTGTGGGACCCGGGTCCCAGCGGACACAGTCCCTTCTCGCGAAGTCCAGCCCAGACTTGAGAGAGTAGAAGCGTCTCGGTGCACGTTTGCCGCCTCGGGGCAGGGTGGGGCCTTTTGAGCCAAGAAAGACCCTTAGCCCCCCAGGCAGGTCTCAGGCCCGAGTCCCCCCGGGAGACTTGGTCCCTGGGCGTGGGTCCGGCCCGCTCGGCCCCTGCCCACCAGGCGCGGAACCCTGGCGCGCCCCTCATCCAGGCCCCGGGTCCCTAGTTCTTCCCTGGCACTCTGCCTGTGCCGGGGTGGGAGACGCGCTGGCAAGTGTGGTCCACGGGAAAAGGAACGGACCTCTGGGTGGCGGGGAGAGCTTCCAGTTCCACGGACAGGACCCCAGGGACCCTGTGAAGCAGGCCTGATATGTCCAGGGTGGGGCCCGTTGCCCCGAGGGAGGCTTGTGGTGGGGCTGCCTGCCCTCTACCTGCCGGGTCCCGCGTCTTGGCCCGAAACCGGCCAGCTGCGGCTCTGACAAATGCCATCTCCTGGGGGCATCCCCCCTGTTCTTCCATCCGTAAGGGGCGACCCCCTTACGGATGGAAGAACAGGGGGATCTTCGCAGTGGGGCGGTCGGGACGGAGGGGTCTGCGCGTTTCCAGCCACTTAGCCCAGTGACCCGCCGCCCGGCCCCAGAGTTCCAAGCTCCATGGAGGCCGGGGGCCTCTTATCACGGGAAGCAGGTGTCTCCCGGGGGTCAAGGGACGGCGTGGGCACTCTCTAGACGAGAGAGGGTGCCCGTGCCCCGAGAGAGCCCCGGGGAGAGCCCGAGGCCTGGCCGCAGAGGCTGCCATTGCCTCCCCCGGGCTCCTACCATGGGGCCTGGCCCTGCTCGCCCGAGGCCCAGGTTCACCGCAGGTGAATGCCTTTTGCGGACGCCAAGGACAGGAGGCCGCCGATTTCCCTCGCAGAGGTGGGGGTTCGAGCTCTGGGGGACTGAGGTCGCAGCGGTCACACTCCATTTTTGGGTGGTTCAGCGGAGACTGGAGGGTTGAAGCGGCTGGGTCCAAGTCTGCCGCCTTGTGGCAGGGTGGGGGCGTTGCAGGCGAAGCAAGGCTCTTAGCCTCCCAGGCGGGGCACAGGCCAGACTCCCCACAGGAGAACCGGTCCGTGGACGAGGGTCCCGCCCGCCCGCCCGCCCGCCCGCCGGGACCCGCTCCACCTGGCGCGGAACCTTGGCCGGCCCCTCTTCCCGGCCCCAGGTCCCTAGTTCTTCCCTGGCACTCTGCCTCTGCGGGGGTGGGAGAGCTGCTGGCAAGTGTGGTCCACGGGAAAACGCACGGTCCTCTGGGTGGCAGGGAGGGCTTCCGTTAACTCTGACACCAGCCCAGGGACCGTGTGAACCTGGCCTGATATCTCAAGGGCGGGGCACGTTGCCCGGAGGGATGCTTGTGGTGGGGGGGGCCTGCTTGCGCCTGCGCGGCCCCGCCTCTTGGCCCGAAAACCACCCAGCCGCGGCTCGGACAAAAGCCATCTCCTGGGCGCCTCCCCCCTGTTCTTCCATCCGTAAAGGGGGACCCCTTTACGGATGGAAGAACAGGGGGATCTTCGCAGTGGCGGGGACGGGACGGAGGGGTCTGCGGGTTTGCCGCCACGTAGGCCAGTTGCTCGCACCCCGGCCCCATGCGTGCGAGCTCCATGGAGGAGGTGGGCCGCTTATGGCGGGATGCAGGCGTCCTGCGGGGGTCAAGGGACGGCGTGGGCACTCCCCGGGCGAGAGAGGGCGCCCGGGACCCGAGAGAGCACCCGGGAAAATGCCCAGCCCTGGCCCCCGTGGCTCCAGTGGCCTCCCTAGGCTCCTGCCGTGGGGCCTGGTCCCGCTCACGTGGGCCCAGGTTCTCCGCAGGTGAATGCCTTTTGCGGACACCAAGGACCACAGGCCGCGGACGCCTTCACGGGGAGGGGGGTTCGAGCCCTGTGGGACCCGGGTCCCAGCGGACACAGTCCCTTCTCGCGAAGTCCAGCCCAGACTTGAGAGAGTAGAAGCGTCTCGGTGCACGTTTGCCGCCTCGGGGCAGGGTGGGGCCTTTGGAGCCAAGAAAGACCCTTAGCCCCCCAGGCAGGTCTCAGGCCCGAGTCCCCCCGGGAGACTTGGTCCCTGGGCGTGGGTCCGGCCCGCTCGGCCCCTGCCCACCAGGCGCGGAACCCTGGCGCGCCCCTCATCCAGGCCCCGGGTCCCTAGTTCTTCCCTGGCACTCTGCCTGTGCCGGGGTGGGAGACGCGCTGGCAAGTGTGGTCCACGGGAAAAGGAACGGACCTCTGGGTGGCGGGGAGAGCTTCCAGTTCCACGGACAGGACCCCAGGGACCCTGTGAAGCAGGCCTGATATGTCCAGGGTGGGGCCCGTTGCCCCGAGGGAGGCTTGTGGTGGGGCTGCCTGCCCTCTACCTGCCGGGTCCCGCGTCTTGGCCCGAAACCGGCCAGCTGCGGCTCTGACAAATGCCATCTCCTGGGGGCATCCCCCCTGTTCTTCCATCCGTAAGGGGCGACCCCCTTACGGATGGAAGAACAGGGGGATCTTCGCAGTGGGGCGGTCGGGACGGAGGGGTCTGCGCGTTTCCAGCCACTTAGCCCAGTGACCCGCCGCCCGGCCCCAGAGTTCCAAGCTCCATGGAGGCCGGGGGCCTCTTATCACGGGAAGCAGGTGTCTCCCGGGGGTCAAGGGACGGCGTGGGCACTCTCTAGACGAGAGAGGGTGCCCGTGCCCCGAGAGAGCCCCGGGGAGAGCCCGAGGCCTGGCCGCAGAGGCTGCCATTGCCTCCCCCGGGCTCCTACCATGGGGCCTGGCCCTGCTCGCCCGAGGCCCAGGTTCACCGCAGGTGAATGCCTTTTGCGGACGCCAAGGACAGGAGGCCGCCGATTTCCCTCGCAGAGGTGGGGGTTCGAGCTCTGGGGGACTGAGGTCGCAGCGGTCACACTCCATTTTTGGGTGGTTCAGCGGAGACTGGAGGGTTGAAGCGGCTGGGTCCAAGTCTGCCGCCTTGTGGCAGGGTGGGGGCGTTGCAGGCGAAGCAAGGCTCTTAGCCTCCCAGGCGGGGCACAGGCCAGACTCCCCACAGGAGAACCGGTCCGTGGACGAGGGTCCCGCCCGCCCGCCCGCCCGCCCGCCGGGACCCGCTCCACCTGGCGCGGAACCTTGGCCGGCCCCTCTTCCCGGCCCCAGGTCCCTAGTTCTTCCCTGGCACTCTGCCTCTGCGGGGGTGGGAGAGCTGCTGGCAAGTGTGGTCCACGGGAAAACGCACGGTCCTCTGGGTGGCAGGGAGGGCTTCCGTTAACTCTGACACCAGCCCAGGGACCGTGTGAACCTGGCCTGATATCTCAAGGGCGGGGCACGTTGCCCGGAGGGATGCTTGTGGTGGGGGGGGCCTGCTTGCGCCTGCGCGGCCCCGCCTCTTGGCCCGAAAACCACCCAGCCGCGGCTCGGACAAAAGCCATCTCCTGGGCGCCTCCCCCCTGTTCTTCCATCCGTAAAGGGGGACCCCTTTACGGATGGAAGAACAGGGGGATCTTCGCAGTGGCGGGGACGGGACGGAGGGGTCTGCGGGTTTGCCGCCACGTAGGCCAGTTGCTCGCACCCCGGCCCCATGCGTGCGAGCTCCATGGAGGAGGTGGGCCGCTTATGGCGGGATGCAGGCGTCCTGCGGGGGTCAAGGGACGGCGTGGGCACTCCCCGGGCGAGAGAGGGCGCCCGGGACCCGAGAGAGCACCCGGGAAAATGCCCAGCCCTGGCCCCCGTGGCTCCAGTGGCCTCCCTAGGCTCCTGCCGTGGGGCCTGGTCCCGCTCACGTGGGCCCAGGTTCTCCGCAGGTGAATGCCTTTTGCGGACACCAAGGACCACAGGCCGCGGACGCCTTCACGGGGAGGGGGGTTCGAGCCCTGTGGGACCCGGGTCCCAGCGGACACAGTCCCTTCTCGCGAAGTCCAGCCCAGACTTGAGAGAGTAGAAGCGTCTCGGTGCACGTTTGCCGCCTCGGGGCAGGGTGGGGCCTTTTGAGCCAAGAAAGACCCTTAGCCCCCCAGGCAGGTCTCAGGCCCGAGTCCCCCCGGGAGACTTGGTCCCTGGGCGTGGGTCCGGCCCGCTCGGCCCCTGCCCACCAGGCGCGGAACCCTGGCGCGCCCCTCATCCAGGCCCCGGGTCCCTAGTTCTTCCCTGGCACTCTGCCTGTGCCGGGGTGGGAGACGCGCTGGCAAGTGTGGTCCACGGGAAAAGGAACGGACCTCTGGGTGGCGGGGAGAGCTTCCAGTTCCACGGACAGGACCCCAGGGACCCTGTGAAGCAGGCCTGATATGTCCAGGGTGGGGCCCGTTGCCCCGAGGGAGGCTTGTGGTGGGGCTGCCTGCCCTCTACCTGCCGGGTCCCGCGTCTTGGCCCGAAACCGGCCAGCTGCGGCTCTGACAAATGCCATCTCCTGGGGGCATCCCCCCTGTTCTTCCATCCGTAAGGGGCGACCCCCTTACGGATGGAAGAACAGGGGGATCTTCGCAGTGGGGCGGTCGGGACGGAGGGGTCTGCGCGTTTCCAGCCACTTAGCCCAGTGACCCGCCGCCCGGCCCCAGAGTTCCAAGCTCCATGGAGGCCGGGGGCCTCTTATCACGGGAAGCAGGTGTCTCCCGGGGGTCAAGGGACGGCGTGGGCACTCTCTAGACGAGAGAGGGTGCCCGTGCCCCGAGAGAGCCCCGGGGAGAGCCCGAGGCCTGGCCGCAGAGGCTGCCATTGCCTCCCCCGGGCTCCTACCATGGGGCCTGGCCCTGCTCGCCCGAGGCCCAGGTTCACCGCAGGTGAATGCCTTTTGCGGACGCCAAGGACAGGAGGCCGCCGATTTCCCTCGCAGAGGTGGGGGTTCGAGCTCTGGGGGACTGAGGTCGCAGCGGTCACACTCCATTTTTGGGTGGTTCAGCGGAGACTGGAGGGTTGAAGCGGCTGGGTCCAAGTCTGCCGCCTTGTGGCAGGGTGGGGGCGTTGCAGGCGAAGCAAGGCTCTTAGCCTCCCAGGCGGGGCACAGGCCAGACTCCCCACAGGAGAACCGGTCCGTGGACGAGGGTCCCGCCCGCCCGCCCGCCCGCCCGCCGGGACCCGCTCCACCTGGCGCGGAACCTTGGCCGGCCCCTCTTCCCGGCCCCAGGTCCCTAGTTCTTCCCTGGCACTCTGCCTCTGCGGGGGTGGGAGAGCTGCTGGCAAGTGTGGTCCACGGGAAAACGCACGGTCCTCTGGGTGGCAGGGAGGGCTTCCGTTAACTCTGACACCAGCCCAGGGACCGTGTGAACCTGGCCTGATATCTCAAGGGCGGGGCACGTTGCCCGGAGGGATGCTTGTGGTGGGGGGGGCCTGCTTGCGCCTGCGCGGCCCCGCCTCTTGGCCCGAAAACCACCCAGCCGCGGCTCGGACAAAAGCCATCTCCTGGGCGCCTCCCCCCTGTTCTTCCATCCGTAAAGGGGGACCCCTTTACGGATGGAAGAACAGGGGGATCTTCGCAGTGGCGGGGACGGGACGGAGGGGTCTGCGGGTTTGCCGCCACGTAGGCCAGTTGCTCGCACCCCGGCCCCATGCGTGCGAGCTCCATGGAGGAGGTGGGCCGCTTATGGCGGGATGCAGGCGTCCTGCGGGGGTCAAGGGACGGCGTGGGCACTCCCCGGGCGAGAGAGGGCGCCCGGGACCCGAGAGAGCACCCGGGAAAATGCCCAGCCCTGGCCCCCGTGGCTCCAGTGGCCTCCCTAGGCTCCTGCCGTGGGGCCTGGTCCCGCTCACGTGGGCCCAGGTTCTCCGCAGGTGAATGCCTTTTGCGGACACCAAGGACCACAGGCCGCGGACGCCTTCACGGGGAGGGGGGTTCGAGCTCTGTGGGACCCGGGTCCCAGCGGACACAGTCCCTTCTCGCGAAGTCCAGCCCAGACTTGAGAGAGTAGAAGCGTCTCGGTGCACGTTTGCCGCCTCGGGGCAGGGTGGGGCCTTTGGAGCCAAGAAAGACCCTTAGCCCCCCAGGCAGGTCTCAGGCCCGAGTCCCCCCGGGAGACTTGGTCCCTGGGCGTGGGTCCGGCCCGCTCGGCCCCTGCCCACCAGGCGCGGAACCCTGGCGCGCCCCTCATCCAGGCCCCGGGTCCCTAGTTCTTCCCTGGCACTCTGCCTGTGCCGGGGTGGGAGACGCGCTGGCAAGTGTGGTCCACGGGAAAAGGAACGGACCTCTGGGTGGCGGGGAGAGTTTCCAGTTCCACGGACAGGACCCCAGGGACCCTGTGAAGCAGGCCTGATATGTCCAGGGTGGGGCCCGTTGCCCCGAGGGAGGCTTGTGGTGGGGCTGCCTGCCCTCTACCTGCCGGGTCCCGCGTCTTGGCCCGAAACCGGCCAGCTGCGGCTCTGACAAATGCCATCTCCTGGGGGCATCCCCCCTGTTCTTCCATCCGTAAGGGGCGACCCCCTTACGGATGGAAGAACAGGGGGATCTTCGCAGTGGGGCGGTCGGGACGGAGGGGTCTGCGCGTTTCCAGCCACTTAGCCCAGTGACCCGCCGCCCGGCCCCAGAGTTCCAAGCTCCATGGAGGCCGGGGGCCTCTTATCACGGGAAGCAGGTGTCTCCCGGGGGTCAAGGGACGGCGTGGGCACTCTCTAGACGAGAGAGGGTGCCCGTGCCCCGAGAGAGCCCCGGGGAGAGCCCGAGGCCTGGCCGCAGAGGCTGCCATTGCCTCCCCCGGGCTCCTACCATGGGGCCTGGCCCTGCTCGCCCGAGGCCCAGGTTCACCGCAGGTGAATGCCTTTTGCGGACGCCAAGGACAGGAGGCCGCCGATTTCCCTCGCAGAGGTGGGGGTTCGAGCTCTGGGGGACTGAGGTCGCAGCGGTCACACTCCATTTTTGGGTGGTTCAGCGGAGACTGGAGGGTTGAAGCGGCTGGGTCCAAGTCTGCCGCCTTGTGGCAGGGTGGGGGCGTTGCAGGCGAAGCAAGGCTCTTAGCCTCCCAGGCGGGGCACAGGCCAGACTCCCCACAGGAGAACCGGTCCGTGGACGAGGGTCCCGCCCGCCCGCCCGCCCGCCCGCCGGGACCCGCTCCACCTGGCGCGGAACCTTGGCCGGCCCCTCTTCCCGGCCCCAGGTCCCTAGTTCTTCCCTGGCACTCTGCCTCTGCGGGGGTGGGAGAGCTGCTGGCAAGTGTGGTCCACGGGAAAACGCACGGTCCTCTGGGTGGCAGGGAGGGCTTCCGTTAACTCTGACACCAGCCCAGGGACCGTGTGAACCTGGCCTGATATCTCAAGGGCGGGGCACGTTGCCCGGAGGGATGCTTGTGGTGGGGGGGGCCTGCTTGCGCCTGCGCGGCCCCGCCTCTTGGCCCGAAAACCACCCAGCCGCGGCTCGGACAAAAGCCATCTCCTGGGCGCCTCCCCCCTGTTCTTCCATCCGTAAAGGGGGACCCCTTTACGGATGGAAGAACAGGGGGATCTTCGCAGTGGCGGGGACGGGACGGAGGGGTCTGCGGGTTTGCCGCCACGTAGGCCAGTTGCTCGCACCCCGGCCCCATGCGTGCGAGCTCCGTGGAGGAGGTGGGCCGCTTATGGCGGGATGCAGGCGTCCTGCGGGGGTCAAGGGACGGCGTGGGCACTCCCCGGGCGAGAGAGGGCGCCCGGGACCCGAGAGAGCACCCGGGAAAATGCCCAGCCCTGGCCCCCGTGGCTCCAGTGGCCTCCCTAGGCTCCTGCCGTGGGGCCTGGTCCCGCTCACGTGGGCCCAGGTTCTCCGCAGGTGAATGCCTTTTGCGGACACCAAGGACCACAGGCCGCGGACGCCTTCACGGGGGGGGGGGTTCGAGCTCTGTGGGACCCGGGTCCCAGCGGACACAGTCCCTTCTCGCGAAGTCCAGCCCAGACTTGAGAGAGTAGAAGCGTCTCGGTGCACGTTTGCCGCCTCGGGGCAGGGTGGGGCCTTTTGAGCCAAGAAAGACCCTTAGCCCCCCAGGCAGGTCTCAGGCCCGAGTCCCCCCGGGAGACTTGGTCCCTGGGCGTGGGTCCGGCCCGCTCGGCCCCTGCCCACCAGGCGCGGAACCCTGGCGCGCCCCTCATCCAGGCCCCGGGTCCCTAGTTCTTCCCTGGCACTCTGCCTGTGCCGGGGTGGGAGACGCGCTGGCAAGTGTGGTCCACGGGAAAAGGAACGGACCTCTGGGTGGCGGGGAGAGCTTCCAGTTCCACGGACAGGACCCCAGGGACCCTGTGAAGCAGGCCTGATATGTCCAGGGTGGGGCCCGTTGCCCCGAGGGAGGCTTGTGGTGGGGCTGCCTGCCCTCTACCTGCCGGGTCCCGCGTCTTGGCCCGAAACCGGCCAGCTGCGGCTCTGACAAATGCCATCTCCTGGGGGCATCCCCCCTGTTCTTCCATCCGTAAGGGGCGACCCCCTTACGGATGGAAGAACAGGGGGATCTTCGCAGTGGGGCGGTCGGGACGGAGGGGTCTGCGCGTTTCCAGCCACTTAGCCCAGTGACCCGCCGCCCGGCCCCAGAGTTCCAAGCTCCATGGAGGCCGGGGGCCTCTTATCACGGGAAGCAGGTGTCTCCCGGGGGTCAAGGGACGGCGTGGGCACTCTCTAGACGAGAGAGGGTGCCCGTGCCCCGAGAGAGCCCCGGGGAGAGCCCGAGGCCTGGCCGCAGAGGCTGCCATTGCCTCCCCCGGGCTCCTACCATGGGGCCTGGCCCTGCTCGCCCGAGGCCCAGGTTCACCGCAGGTGAATGCCTTTTGCGGACGCCAAGGACAGGAGGCCGCCGATTTCCCTCGCAGAGGTGGGGGTTCGAGCTCTGGGGGACTGAGGTCGCAGCGGTCACACTCCATTTTTGGGTGGTTCAGCGGAGACTGGAGGGTTGAAGCGGCTGGGTCCAAGTCTGCCGCCTTGTGGCAGGGTGGGGGCGTTGCAGGCGAAGCAAGGCTCTTAGCCTCCCAGGCGGGGCACAGGCCAGACTCCCCACAGGAGAACCGGTCCGTGGACGAGGGTCCCGCCCGCCCGCCCGCCCGCCCGCCGGGACCCGCTCCACCTGGCGCGGAACCTTGGCCGGCCCCTCTTCCCGGCCCCAGGTCCCTAGTTCTTCCCTGGCACTCTGCCTCTGCGGGGGTGGGAGAGCTGCTGGCAAGTGTGGTCCACGGGAAAACGCACGGTCCTCTGGGTGGCAGGGAGGGCTTCCGTTAACTCTGACACCAGCCCAGGGACCGTGTGAACCTGGCCTGATATCTCAAGGGCGGGGCACGTTGCCCGGAGGGATGCTTGTGGTGGGGGGGGCCTGCTTGCGCCTGCGCGGCCCCGCCTCTTGGCCCGAAAACCACCCAGCCGCGGCTCGGACAAAAGCCATCTCCTGGGCGCCTCCCCCCTGTTCTTCCATCCGTAAAGGGGGACCCCTTTACGGATGGAAGAACAGGGGGATCTTCGCAGTGGCGGGGACGGGACGGAGGGGTCTGCGGGTTTGCCGCCACGTAGGCCAGTTGCTCGCACCCAGGCCCCATGCGTGCGAGCTCCGTGGAGGAGGTGGGCCGCTTATGGCGGGATGCAGGCGTCCTGCGGGGGTCAAGGGACGGCGTGGGCACTCCCCGGGCGAGAGAGGGCGCCCGGGACCCGAGAGAGCACCCGGGAAAATGCCCAGCCCTGGCCCCCGTGGCTCCAGTGGCCTCCCTAGGCTCCTGCCGTGGGGCCTGGTCCCGCTCACGTGGGCCCAGGTTCTCCGCAGGTGAATGCCTTTTGCGGACACCAAGGACCACAGGCCGCGGACGCCTTCACGGGGAGGGGGGTTCGAGCCCTGTGGGACCCGGGTCCCAGCGGACACAGTCCCTTCTCGCGAAGTCCAGCCCAGACTTGAGAGAGTAGAAGCGTCTCGGTGCACGTTTGCCGCCTCGGGGCAGGGTGGGGCCTTTTGAGCCAAGAAAGACCCTTAGCCCCCCAGGCAGGTCTCAGGCCCGAGTCCCCCCGGGAGACTTGGTCCCTGGGCGTGGGTCCGGCCCGCTCGGCCCCTGCCCACCAGGCGCGGAACCCTGGCGCGCCCCTCATCCAGGCCCCGGGTCCCTAGTTCTTCCCTGGCACTCTGCCTGTGCCGGGGTGGGAGACGCGCTGGCAAGTGTGGTCCACGGGAAAAGGAACGGACCTCTGGGTGGCGGGGAGAGCTTCCAGTTCCACGGACAGGACCCCAGGGACCCTGTGAAGCAGGCCTGATATGTCCAGGGTGGGGCCCGTTGCCCCGAGGGAGGCTTGTGGTGGGGCTGCCTGCCCTCTACCTGCCGGGTCCCGCGTCTTGGCCCGAAACCGGCCAGCTGCGGCTCTGACAAATGCCATCTCCTGGGGGCATCCCCCCTGTTCTTCCATCCGTAAGGGGCGACCCCCTTACGGATGGAAGAACAGGGGGATCTTCGCAGTGGGGCGGTCGGGACGGAGGGGTCTGCGCGTTTCCAGCCACTTAGCCCAGTGACCCGCCGCCCGGCCCCAGAGTTCCAAGCTCCATGGAGGCCGGGGGCCTCTTATCACGGGAAGCAGGTGTCTCCCGGGGGTCAAGGGACGGCGTGGGCACTCTCTAGACGAGAGAGGGTGCCCGTGCCCCGAGAGAGCCCCGGGGAGAGCCCGAGGCCTGGCCGCAGAGGCTGCCATTGCCTCCCCCGGGCTCCTACCATGGGGCCTGGCCCTGCTCGCCCGAGGCCCAGGTTCACCGCAGGTGAATGCCTTTTGCGGACGCCAAGGACAGGAGGCCGCCGATTTCCCTCGCAGAGGTGGGGGTTCGAGCTCTGGGGGACTGAGGTCGCAGCGGTCACACTCCATTTTTGGGTGGTTCAGCGGAGACTGGAGGGTTGAAGCGGCTGGGTCCAAGTCTGCCGCCTTGTGGCAGGGTGGGGGCGTTGCAGGCGAAGCAAGGCTCTTAGCCTCCCAGGCGGGGCACAGGCCAGACTCCCCACAGGAGAACCGGTCCGTGGACGAGGGTCCCGCCCGCCCGCCCGCCCGCCCGCCGGGACCCGCTCCACCTGGCGCGGAACCTTGGCCGGCCCCTCTTCCCGGCCCCAGGTCCCTAGTTCTTCCCTGGCACTCTGCCTCTGCGGGGGTGGGAGAGCTGCTGGCAAGTGTGGTCCACGGGAAAACGCACGGTCCTCTGGGTGGCAGGGAGGGCTTCCGTTAACTCTGACACCAGCCCAGGGACCGTGTGAACCTGGCCTGATATCTCAAGGGCGGGGCACGTTGCCCGGAGGGATGCTTGTGGTGGGGGGGGCCTGCTTGCGCCTGCGCGGCCCCGCCTCTTGGCCCGAAAACCACCCAGCCGCGGCTCGGACAAAAGCCATCTCCTGGGCGCCTCCCCCCTGTTCTTCCATCCGTAAAGGGGGACCCCTTTACGGATGGAAGAACAGGGGGATCTTCGCAGTGGCGGGGACGGGACGGAGGGGTCTGCGGGTTTGCCGCCACGTAGGCCAGTTGCTCGCACCCCGGCCCCATGCGTGCGAGCTCCATGGAGGAGGTGGGCCGCTTATGGCGGGATGCAGGCGTCCTGCGGGGGTCAAGGGACGGCGTGGGCACTCCCCGGGCGAGAGAGGGCGCCCGGGACCCGAGAGAGCACCCGGGAAAATGCCCAGCCCTGGCCCCCGTGGCTCCAGTGGCCTCCCTAGGCTCCTGCCGTGGGGCCTGGTCCCGCTCACGTGGGCCCAGGTTCTCCGCAGGTGAATGCCTTTTGCGGACACCAAGGACCACAGGCCGCGGACGCCTTCACGGGGAGGGGGGTTCGAGCCCTGTGGGACCCGGGTCCCAGCGGACACAGTCCCTTCTCGCGAAGTCCAGCCCAGACTTGAGAGAGTAGAAGCGTCTCGGTGCACGTTTGCCGCCTCGGGGCAGGGTGGGGCCTTTTGAGCCAAGAAAGACCCTTAGCCCCCCAGGCAGGTCTCAGGCCCGAGTCCCCCCGGGAGACTTGGTCCCTGGGCGTGGGTCCGGCCCGCTCGGCCCCTGCCCACCAGGCGCGGAACCCTGGCGCGCCCCTCATCCAGGCCCCGGGTCCCTAGTTCTTCCCTGGCACTCTGCCTGTGCCGGGGTGGGAGACGCGCTGGCAAGTGTGGTCCACGGGAAAAGGAACGGACCTCTGGGTGGCGGGGAGAGCTTCCAGTTCCACGGACAGGACCCCAGGGACCCTGTGAAGCAGGCCTGATATGTCCAGGGTGGGGCCCGTTGCCCCGAGGGAGGCTTGTGGTGGGGCTGCCTGCCCTCTACCTGCCGGGTCCCGCGTCTTGGCCCGAAACCGGCCAGCTGCGGCTCTGACAAATGCCATCTCCTGGGGGCATCCCCCCTGTTCTTCCATCCGTAAGGGGCGACCCCCTTACGGATGGAAGAACAGGGGGATCTTCGCAGTGGGGCGGTCGGGACGGAGGGGTCTGCGCGTTTCCAGCCACTTAGCCCAGTGACCCGCCGCCCGGCCCCAGAGTTCCAAGCTCCATGGAGGCCGGGGGCCTCTTATCACGGGAAGCAGGTGTCTCCCGGGGGTCAAGGGACGGCGTGGGCACTCTCTAGACGAGAGAGGGTGCCCGTGCCCCGAGAGAGCCCCGGGGAGAGCCCGAGGCCTGGCCGCAGAGGCTGCCATTGCCTCCCCCGGGCTCCTACCATGGGGCCTGGCCCTGCTCGCCCGAGGCCCAGGTTCACCGCAGGTGAATGCCTTTTGCGGACGCCAAGGACAGGAGGCCGCCGATTTCCCTCGCAGAGGTGGGGGTTCGAGCTCTGGGGGACTGAGGTCGCAGCGGTCACACTCCATTTTTGGGTGGTTCAGCGGAGACTGGAGGGTTGAAGCGGCTGGGTCCAAGTCTGCCGCCTTGTGGCAGGCTGGGGGCGTTGCAGGCGAAGCAAGGCTCTTAGCCTCCCAGGCGGGGCACAGGCCAGACTCCCCACAGGAGAACCGGTCCGTGGACGAGGGTCCCGCCCGCCCGCCCGCCCGCCCGCCGGGACCCGCTCCACCTGGCGCGGAACCTTGGCCGGCCCCTCTTCCCGGCCCCAGGTCCCTAGTTCTTCCCTGGCACTCTGCCTCTGCGGGGGTGGGAGAGCTGCTGGCTAGTGTGGTCCACGGGAAAACGCACGGTCCTCTGGGTGGCAGGGAGGGCTTCCGTTAACTCTGACACCAGCCCAGGGACCGTGTGAACCTGGCCTGATATCTCAAGGGCGGGGCACGTTGCCCGGAGGGATGCTTGTGGTGGGGGGGGCCTGCTTGCGCCTGCGCGGCCCCGCCTCTTGGCCCGAAAACCACCCAGCCGCGGCTCGGACAAAAGCCATCTCCTGGGCGCCTCCCCCCTGTTCTTCCATCCGTAAAGGGGGACCCCTTTACGGATGGAAGAACAGGGGGATCTTCGCAGTGGCGGGGACGGGACGGAGGGGTCTGCGGGTTTGCCGCCACGTAGGCCAGTTGCTCGCACCCCGGCCCCATGCGTGCGAGCTCCATGGAGGAGGTGGGCCGCTTATGGCGGGATGCAGGCGTCCTGCGGGGGTCAAGGGACGGCGTGGGCACTCCCCGGGCGAGAGAGGGCGCCCGGGACCCGAGAGAGCACCCGGGAAAATGCCCAGCCCTGGCCCCCGTGGCTCCAGTGGCCTCCCTAGGCTCCTGCCGTGGGGCCTGGTCCCGCTCACGTGGGCCCAGGTTCTCCGCAGGTGAATGCCTTTTGCGGACACCAAGGACCACAGGCCGCGGACGCCTTCACGGGGAGGGGGGTTCGAGCTCTGTGGGACCCGGGTCCCAGCGGACACAGTCCCTTCTCGCGAAGTCCAGCCCAGACTTGAGAGAGTAGAAGCGTCTCGGTGCACGTTTGCCGCCTCGGGGCAGGGTGGGGCCTTTTGAGCCAAGAAAGACCCTTAGCCCCCCAGGCAGGTCTCAGGCCCGAGTCCCCCCGGGAGACTTGGTCCCTGGGCGTGGGTCCGGCCCGCTCGGCCCCTGCCCACCAGGCGCGGAACCCTGGCGCGCCCCTCATCCAGGCCCCGGGTCCCTAGTTCTTCCCTGGCACTCTGCCTGTGCCGGGGTGGGAGACGCGCTGGCAAGTGTGGTCCACGGGAAAAGGAACGGACCTCTGGGTGGCGGGGAGAGCTTCCAGTTCCACGGACAGGACCCCAGGGACCCTGTGAAGCAGGCCTGATATGTCCAGGGTGGGGCCCGTTGCCCCGAGGGAGGCTTGTGGTGGGGCTGCCTGCCCTCTACCTGCCGGGTCCCGCGTCTTGGCCCGAAACCGGCCAGCTGCGGCTCTGACAAATGCCATCTCCTGGGGGCATCCCCCCTGTTCTTCCATCCGTAAGGGGCGACCCCCTTACGGATGGAAGAACAGGGGGATCTTCGCAGTGGGGCGGTCGGGACGGAGGGGTCTGCGCGTTTCCAGCCACTTAGCCCAGTGACCCGCCGCCCGGCCCCAGAGTTCCAAGCTCCATGGAGGCCGGGGGCCTCTTATCACGGGAAGCAGGTGTCTCCCGGGGGTCAAGGGACGGCGTGGGCACTCTCTAGACGAGAGAGGGTGCCCGTGCCCCGAGAGAGCCCCGGGGAGAGCCCGAGGCCTGGCCGCAGAGGCTGCCATTGCCTCCCCCGGGCTCCTACCATGGGGCCTGGCCCTGCTCGCCCGAGGCCCAGGTTCACCGCAGGTGAATGCCTTTTGCGGACGCCAAGGACAGGAGGCCGCCGATTTCCCTCGCAGAGGTGGGGGTTCGAGCTCTGGGGGACTGAGGTCGCAGCGGTCACACTCCATTTTTGGGTGGTTCAGCGGAGACTGGAGGGTTGAAGCGGCTGGGTCCAAGTCTGCCGCCTTGTGGCAGGGTGGGGGCGTTGCAGGCGAAGCAAGGCTCTTAGCCTCCCAGGCGGGGCACAGGCCAGACTCCCCACAGGAGAACCGGTCCGTGGACGAGGGTCCCGCCCGCCCGCCCGCCCGCCCGCCGGGACCCGCTCCACCTGGCGCGGAACCTTGGCCGGCCCCTCTTCCCGGCCCCAGGTCCCTAGTTCTTCCCTGGCACTCTGCCTCTGCGGGGGTGGGAGAGCTGCTGGCTAGTGTGGTCCACGGGAAAACGCACGGTCCTCTGGGTGGCAGGGAGGGCTTCCGTTAACTCTGACACCAGCCCAGGGACCGTGTGAACCTGGCCTGATATCTCAAGGGCGGGGCACGTTGCCCGGAGGGATGCTTGTGGTGGGGGGGGCCTGCTTGCGCCTGCGCGGCCCCGCCTCTTGGCCCGAAAACCACCCAGCCGCGGCTCGGACAAAAGCCATCTCCTGGGCGCCTCCCCCCTGTTCTTCCATCCGTAAAGGGGGACCCCTTTACGGATGGAAGAACAGGGGGATCTTCGCAGTGGCGGGGACGGGACGGAGGGGTCTGCGGGTTTGCCGCCACGTAGGCCAGTTGCTCGCACCCCGGCCCCATGCGTGCGAGCTCCATGGAGGAGGTGGGCCGCTTATGGCGGGATGCAGGCGTCCTGCGGGGGTCAAGGGACGGCGTGGGCACTCCCCGGGCGAGAGAGGGCGCCCGGGACCCGAGAGAGCACCCGGGAAAATGCCCAGCCCTGGCCCCCGTGGCTCCAGTGGCCTCCCTAGGCTCCTGCCGTGGGGCCTGGTCCCGCTCACGTGGGCCCAGGTTCTCCGCAGGTGAATGCCTTTTGCGGACACCAAGGACCACAGGCCGCGGACGCCTTCACGGGGAGGGGGGTTCGAGCTCTGTGGGACCCGGGTCCCAGCGGACACAGTCCCTTCTCGCGAAGTCCAGCCCAGACTTGAGAGAGTAGAAGCGTCTCGGTGCACGTTTGCCGCCTCGGGGCAGGGTGGGGCCTTTGGAGCCAAGAAAGACCCTTAGCCCCCCAGGCAGGTCTCAGGCCCGAGTCCCCCCGGGAGACTTGGTCCCTGGGCGTGGGTCCGGCCCGCTCGGCCCCTGCCCACCAGGCGCGGAACCCTGGCGCGCCCCTCATCCAGGCCCCGGGTCCCTAGTTCTTCCCTGGCACTCTGCCTGTGCCGGGGTGGGAGACGCGCTGGCAAGTGTGGTCCACGGGAAAAGGAACGGACCTCTGGGTGGCGGGGAGAGCTTCCAGTTCCACGGACAGGACCCCAGGGACCCTGTGAAGCAGGCCTGATATGTCCAGGGTGGGGCCCG
The DNA here is from genome assembly GCF_022682495.2 of Desmodus rotundus. NCBI lineage: Eukaryota > Metazoa > Chordata > Mammalia > Chiroptera > Phyllostomidae > Desmodus > Desmodus rotundus. The sequence goes on along the minus strand of NW_026527259.1, from coordinate 25,427 downwards.
TTGCCCCGAGGGAGGCTTGTGGTGGGGCTGCCTGCCCTCTACCTGCCGGGTCCCGCGTCTTGGCCCGAAACCGGCCAGCTGCGGCTCTGACAAATGCCATCTCCTGGGGGCATCCCCCCTGTTCTTCCATCCGTAAGGGGCGACCCCCTTACGGATGGAAGAACAGGGGGATCTTCGCAGTGGGGCGGTCGGGACGGAGGGGTCTGCGCGTTTCCAGCCACTTAGCCCAGTGACCCGCCGCCCGGCCCCAGAGTTCCAAGCTCCATGGAGGCCGGGGGCCTCTTATCACGGGAAGCAGGTGTCTCCCGGGGGTCAAGGGACGGCGTGGGCACTCTCTAGACGAGAGAGGGTGCCCGTGCCCCGAGAGAGCCCCGGGGAGAGCCCGAGGCCTGGCCGCAGAGGCTGCCATTGCCTCCCCCGGGCTCCTACCATGGGGCCTGGCCCTGCTCGCCCGAGGCCCAGGTTCACCGCAGGTGAATGCCTTTTGCGGACGCCAAGGACAGGAGGCCGCCGATTTCCCTCGCAGAGGTGGGGGTTCGAGCTCTGGGGGACTGAGGTCGCAGCGGTCACACTCCATTTTTGGGTGGTTCAGCGGAGACTGGAGGGTTGAAGCGGCTGGGTCCAAGTCTGCCGCCTTGTGGCAGGGTGGGGGCGTTGCAGGCGAAGCAAGGCTCTTAGCCTCCCAGGCGGGGCACAGGCCAGACTCCCCACAGGAGAACCGGTCCGTGGACGAGGGTCCCGCCCGCCCGCCCGCCCGCCCGCCGGGACCCGCTCCACCTGGCGCGGAACCTTGGCCGGCCCCTCTTCCCGGCCCCAGGTCCCTAGTTCTTCCCTGGCACTCTGCCTCTGCGGGGGTGGGAGAGCTGCTGGCTAGTGTGGTCCACGGGAAAACGCACGGTCCTCTGGGTGGCAGGGAGGGCTTCCGTTAACTCTGACACCAGCCCAGGGACCGTGTGAACCTGGCCTGATATCTCAAGGGCGGGGCACGTTGCCCGGAGGGATGCTTGTGGTGGGGGGGGCCTGCTTGCGCCTGCGCGGCCCCGCCTCTTGGCCCGAAAACCACCCAGCCGCGGCTCGGACAAAAGCCATCTCCTGGGCGCCTCCCCCCTGTTCTTCCATCCGTAAAGGGGGACCCCTTTACGGATGGAAGAACAGGGGGATCTTCGCAGTGGCGGGGACGGGACGGAGGGGTCTGCGGGTTTGCCGCCACGTAGGCCAGTTGCTCGCACCCCGGCCCCATGCGTGCGAGCTCCATGGAGGAGGTGGGCCGCTTATGGCGGGATGCAGGCGTCCTGCGGGGGTCAAGGGACGGCGTGGGCACTCCCCGGGCGAGAGAGGGCGCCCGGGACCCGAGAGAGCACCCGGGAAAATGCCCAGCCCTGGCCCCCGTGGCTCCAGTGGCCTCCCTAGGCTCCTGCCGTGGGGCCTGGTCCCGCTCACGTGGGCCCAGGTTCTCCGCAGGTGAATGCCTTTTGCGGACACCAAGGACCACAGGCCGCGGACGCCTTCACGGGGAGGGGGGTTCGAGCTCTGTGGGACCCGGGTCCCAGCGGACACAGTCCCTTCTCGCGAAGTCCAGCCCAGACTTGAGAGAGTAGAAGCGTCTCGGTGCACGTTTGCCGCCTCGGGGCAGGGTGGGGCCTTTGGAGCCAAGAAAGACCCTTAGCCCCCCAGGCAGGTCTCAGGCCCGAGTCCCCCCGGGAGACTTGGTCCCTGGGCGTGGGTCCGGCCCGCTCGGCCCCTGCCCACCAGGCGCGGAACCCTGGCGCGCCCCTCATCCAGGCCCCGGGTCCCTAGTTCTTCCCTGGCACTCTGCCTGTGCCGGGGTGGGAGACGCGCTGGCAAGTGTGGTCCACGGGAAAAGGAACGGACCTCTGGGTGGCGGGGAGAGCTTCCAGTTCCACGGACAGGACCCCAGGGACCCTGTGAAGCAGGCCTGATATGTCCAGGGTGGGGCCCGTTGCCCCGAGGGAGGCTTGTGGTGGGGCTGCCTGCCCTCTACCTGCCGGGTCCCGCGTCTTGGCCCGAAACCGGCCAGCTGCGGCTCTGACAAATGCCATCTCCTGGGGGCATCCCCCCTGTTCTTCCATCCGTAAGGGGCGACCCCCTTACGGATGGAAGAACAGGGGGATCTTCGCAGTGGGGCGGTCGGGACGGAGGGGTCTGCGCGTTTCCAGCCACTTAGCCCAGTGACCCGCCGCCCGGCCCCAGAGTTCCAAGCTCCATGGAGGCCGGGGGCCTCTTATCACGGGAAGCAGGTGTCTCCCGGGGGTCAAGGGACGGCGTGGGCACTCTCTAGACGAGAGAGGGTGCCCGTGCCCCGAGAGAGCCCCGGGGAGAGCCCGAGGCCTGGCCGCAGAGGCTGCCATTGCCTCCCCCGGGCTCCTACCATGGGGCCTGGCCCTGCTCGCCCGAGGCCCAGGTTCACCGCAGGTGAATGCCTTTTGCGGACGCCAAGGACAGGAGGCCGCCGATTTCCCTCGCAGAGGTGGGGGTTCGAGCTCTGGGGGACTGAGGTCGCAGCGGTCACACTCCATTTTTGGGTGGTTCAGCGGAGACTGGAGGGTTGAAGCGGCTGGGTCCAAGTCTGCCGCCTTGTGGCAGGGTGGGGGCGTTGCAGGCGAAGCAAGGCTCTTAGCCTCCCAGGCGGGGCACAGGCCAGACTCCCCACAGGAGAACCGGTCCGTGGACGAGGGTCCCGCCCGCCCGCCCGCCCGCCCGCCCGCCGGGACCCGCTCCACCTGGCGCGGAACCTTGGCCGGCCCCTCTTCCCGGCCCCAGGTCCCTAGTTCTTCCCTGGCACTCTGCCTCTGCGGGGGTGGGAGAGCTGCTGGCAAGTGTGGTCCACGGGAAAACGCACGGTCCTCTGGGTGGCAGGGAGGGCTTCCGTTAACTCTGACACCAGCCCAGGGACCGTGTGAACCTGGCCTGATATCTCAAGGGCGGGGCACGTTGCCCGGAGGGATGCTTGTGGTGGGGGGGGCCTGCTTGCGCCTGCGCGGCCCCGCCTCTTGGCCCGAAAACCACCCAGCCGCGGCTCGGACAAAAGCCATCTCCTGGGCGCCTCCCCCCTGTTCTTCCATCCGTAAAGGGGGACCCCTTTACGGATGGAAGAACAGGGGGATCTTCGCAGTGGCGGGGACGGGACGGAGGGGTCTGCGGGTTTGCCGCCACGTAGGCCAGTTGCTCGCACCCCGGCCCCATGCGTGCGAGCTCCATGGAGGAGGTGGGCCGCTTATGGCGGGATGCAGGCGTCCTGCGGGGGTCAAGGGACGGCGTGGGCACTCCCCGGGCGAGAGAGGGCGCCCGGGACCCGAGAGAGCACCCGGGAAAATGCCCAGCCCTGGCCCCCGTGGCTCCAGTGGCCTCCCTAGGCTCCTGCCGTGGGGCCTGGTCCCGCTCACGTGGGCCCAGGTTCTCCGCAGGTGAATGCCTTTTGCGGACACCAAGGACCACAGGCCGCGGACGCCTTCACGGGGAGGGGGGTTCGAGCTCTGTGGGACCCGGGTCCCAGCGGACACAGTCCCTTCTCGCGAAGTCCAGCCCAGACTTGAGAGAGTAGAAGCGTCTCGGTGCACGTTTGCCGCCTCGGGGCAGGGTGGGGCCTTTGGAGCCAAGAAAGACCCTTAGCCCCCCAGGCAGGTCTCAGGCCCGAGTCCCCCCGGGAGACTTGGTCCCTGGGCGTGGGTCCGGCCCGCTCGGCCCCTGCCCACCAGGCGCGGAACCCTGGCGCGCCCCTCATCCAGGCCCCGGGTCCCTAGTTCTTCCCTGGCACTCTGCCTGTGCCGGGGTGGGAGACGCGCTGGCAAGTGTGGTCCACGGGAAAAGGAACGGACCTCTGGGTGGCGGGGAGAGCTTCCAGTTCCACGGACAGGACCCCAGGGACCCTGTGAAGCAGGCCTGATATGTCCAGGGTGGGGCCCGTTGCCCCGAGGGAGGCTTGTGGTGGGGCTGCCTGCCCTCTACCTGCCGGGTCCCGCGTCTTGGCCCGAAACCGGCCAGCTGCGGCTCTGACAAATGCCATCTCCTGGGGGCATCCCCCCTGTTCTTCCATCCGTAAGGGGCGACCCCCTTACGGATGGAAGAACAGGGGGATCTTCGCAGTGGGGCGGTCGGGACGGAGGGGTCTGCGCGTTTCCAGCCACTTAGCCCAGTGACCCGCCGCCCGGCCCCAGAGTTCCAAGCTCCATGGAGGCCGGGGGCCTCTTATCACGGGAAGCAGGTGTCTCCCGGGGGTCAAGGGACGGCGTGGGCACTCTCTAGACGAGAGAGGGTGCCCGTGCCCCGAGAGAGCCCCGGGGAGAGCCCGAGGCCTGGCCGCAGAGGCTGCCATTGCCTCCCCCGGGCTCCTACCATGGGGCCTGGCCCTGCTCGCCCGAGGCCCAGGTTCACCGCAGGTGAATGCCTTTTGCGGACGCCAAGGACAGGAGGCCGCCGATTTCCCTCGCAGAGGTGGGGGTTCGAGCTCTGGGGGACTGAGGTCGCAGCGGTCACACTCCATTTTTGGGTGGTTCAGCGGAGACTGGAGGGTTGAAGCGGCTGGGTCCAAGTCTGCCGCCTTGTGGCAGGGTGGGGGCGTTGCAGGCGAAGCAAGGCTCTTAGCCTCCCAGGCGGGGCACAGGCCAGACTCCCCACAGGAGAACCGGTCCGTGGACGAGGGTCCCGCCCGCCCGCCCGCCCGCCCGCCGGGACCCGCTCCACCTGGCGCGGAACCTTGGCCGGCCCCTCTTCCCGGCCCCAGGTCCCTAGTTCTTCCCTGGCACTCTGCCTCTGCGGGGGTGGGAGAGCTGCTGGCTAGTGTGGTCCACGGGAAAACGCACGGTCCTCTGGGTGGCAGGGAGGGCTTCCGTTAACTCTGGACACCAGCCCAGGGACCGTGTGAACCTGGCCTGATATCTCAAGGGCGGGGCACGTTGCCCGGAGGGATGCTTGTGGTGGGGGGGGCCTGCTTGCGCCTGCGCGGCCCCGCCTCTTGGCCCGAAAACCACCCAGCCGCGGCTCGGACAAAAGCCATCTCCTGGGCGCCTCCCCCTGTTCTTCCATCCGTAAAGGGGGACCCCTTTACGGATGGAAGAACAGGGGGATCTTCGCAGTGGCGGGGACGGGACGGAGGGGTCTGCGGGTTTGCCGCCACGTAGGCCAGTTGCTCGCACCCCGGCCCCATGCGTGCGAGCTCCATGGAGGAGGTGGGCCGCTTATGGCGGGATGCAGGCGTCCTGCGGGGGTCAAGGGACGGCGTGGGCACTCCCCGGGCGAGAGAGGGCGCCCGGGACCCGAGAGAGCACCCGGGAAAATGCCCAGCCCTGGCCCCCGTGGCTCCAGTGGCCTCCCTAGGCTCCTGCCGTGGGGCCTGGTCCCGCTCACGTGGGCCCAGGTTCTCCGCAGGTGAATGCCTTTTGCGGACACCAAGGACCACAGGCCGCGGACGCCTTCACGGGGAGGGGGGTTCGAGCTCTGTGGGACCCGGGTCCCAGCGGACACAGTCCCTTCTCGCGAAGTCCAGCCCAGACTTGAGAGAGTAGAAGCGTCTCGGTGCACGTTTGCCGCCTCGGGGCAGGGTGGGGCCTTTGGAGCCAAGAAAGACCCTTAGCCCCCCAGGCAGGTCTCAGGCCCGAGTCCCCCCGGGAGACTTGGTCCCTGGGCGTGGGTCCGGCCCGCTCGGCCCCTGCCCACCAGGCGCGGAACCCTGGCGCGCCCCTCATCCAGGCCCCCGGGTCCCTAGTTCTTCCCTGGCACTCTGCCTGTGCCGGGGTGGGAGACGCGCTGGCAAGTGTGGTCCACGGGAAAAGGAACGGACCTCTGGGTGGCGGGGAGAGCTTCCAGTTCCACGGACAGGACCCCAGGGACCCTGTGAAGCAGGCCTGATATGTCCAGGGTGGGGCCCGTTGCCCCGAGGGAGGCTTGTGGTGGGGCTGCCTGCCCTCTACCTGCCGGGTCCCGCGTCTTGGCCCGAAACCGGCCAGCTGCGGCTCTGACAAATGCCATCTCCTGGGGGCATCCCCCCTGTTCTTCCATCCGTAAGGGGCGACCCCCTTACGGATGGAAGAACAGGGGGATCTTCGCAGTGGGGCGGTCGGGACGGAGGGGTCTGCGCGTTTCCAGCCACTTAGCCCAGTGACCCGCCGCCCGGCCCCAGAGTTCCAAGCTCCATGGAGGCCGGGGGCCTCTTATCACGGGAAGCAGGTGTCTCCCGGGGGTCAAGGGACGGCGTGGGCACTCTCTAGACGAGAGAGGGTGCCCGTGCCCCGAGAGAGCCCCGGGGAGAGCCCGAGGCCTGGCCGCAGAGGCTGCCATTGCCTCCCCCGGGCTCCTACCATGGGGCCTGGCCCTGCTCGCCCGAGGCCCAGGTTCACCGCAGGTGAATGCCTTTTGCGGACGCCAAGGACAGGAGGCCGCCGATTTCCCTCGCAGAGGTGGGGGTTCGAGCTCTGGGGGACTGAGGTCGCAGCGGTCACACTCCATTTTTGGGTGGTTCAGCGGAGACTGGAGGGTTGAAGCGGCTGGGTCCAAGTCTGCCGCCTTGTGGCAGGGTGGGGGCGTTGCAGGCGAAGCAAGGCTCTTAGCCTCCCAGGCGGGGCACAGGCCAGACTCCCCACAGGAGAACCGGTCCGTGGACGAGGGTCCCGCCCGCCCCCGCCCGCCCGCCCGCCGGGACCCGCTCCACCTGGCGCGGAACCTTGGCCGGCCCCTCTTCCCGGCCCCAGGTCCCTAGTTCTTCCCTGGCACTCTGCCTCTGCGGGGGTGGGAGAGCTGCTGGCAAGTGTGGTCCACGGGAAAACGCACGGTCCTCTGGGTGGCAGGGAGGGCTTCCGTTAACTCTGACACCAGCCCAGGGACCGTGTGAACCTGGCCTGATATCTCAAGGGCGGGGCACGTTGCCCGGAGGGATGCTTGTGGTGGGGGGGCCTGCTTGCGCCTGCGCGGCCCCGCCTCTTGGCCCGAAAACCACCCAGCCGCGGCTCGGACAAAAGCCATCTCCTGGGCGCCTCCCCCCTGTTCTTCCATCCGTAAAGGGGGACCCCTTTACGGATGGAAGAACAGGGGGATCTTCGCAGTGGCGGGGACGGGACGGAGGGGTCTGCGGGTTGCCGCCACGTAGGCCAGTTGCTCGCACCCCGGCCCCATGCGTGCGAGCTCCATGGAGGAGGTGGGCCGCTTATGGCGGGATGCAGGCGTCCTGCGGGGGTCAAGGGACGGCGTGGGCACTCCCCCGGGCGAGAGAGGGCGCCCGGGACCCGAGAGAGCACCCGGGAAAATGCCCAGCCCTGGCCCCCCGTGGCTCCAGTGGCCTCCCTAGGCTCCTGCCGTGGGGCCTGGTCCCGCTCACGTGGGCCCAGGTTCTCCGCAGGTGAATGCCTTTTGCGGACACCAAGGACCACAGGCCGCGGACGCCTTCACGGGGAGGGGGGTTCGAGCTCTGTGGGACCCGGGTCCCAGCGGACACAGTCCCTTCTCGCGAAGTCCAGCCCAGACTTGAGAGAGTAGAAGCGTCTCGGTGCAACGTTTGCCGCCTCGGGGGCAGGGTGGGGCCTTTGGAGCCAAGAAAGACCCTTAGCCCCCCAGGCAGGTCTCAGGCCCGAGTCCCCCCGGGAGACTTGGTCCCTGGGCGTGGGTCCGGCCCGCTCGGCCCCTGCCCACCAGGCGCGGAACCCTGGCGCGCCCCCTCATCCAGGCCCCGGGTCCCTAGTTCTTCCCTGGCACTCTGCCTGTGCCGGGGTGGGAGACGCGCTGGCAAGTGTGGTCCACGGGAAAAGGAACGGACCTCTGGGGTGGCGGGGAGAGCTTCCAGTTCCACGGACAGGACCCCAGGGACCCTGTGAAGCAGGCCTGATATGTCCAGGGTGGGGGCCCGTTGCCCCGAGGGAGGCTTGTGGTGGGGCTGCCTGCCCTCTACCTGCCGGGTCCCGCGTCTTGGCCCGAAACCGGCCAGCTGCGGCTCTGACAAATGCCATCTCCTGGGGGCATCCCCCCTGTTCTTCCATCCGTAAGGGGCGACCCCCTTACGGATGGAAGAACAGGGGGATCTTCGCAGTGGGGCGGTCGGGGACGGAGGGGTCTGCGCGTTTCCAGCCACTTAGCCAGTGACCCGCCGCCCGGCCCCCAGAGTTCCAAGCTCCATGGAGGCCGGGGGCCTCTTATCACGGGAAGCAGGTGTCTCCCGGGGGTCAAGGGACGGCGTGGGCACTCTCTAGACGAGAGAGGGTGCCCGTGCCCCGAGAGAGCCCCGGGGAGAGCCCGAGGCCCTGGCCGCAGAGGCTGCCATTGCCTCCCCCGGGCTCCTACCATGGGGCCTGGCCCTGCTCGCCCGAGGCCCAGGTTCACCGCAGGTGAATGCCTTTTTGCGGACGCCAAGGACAGGAGGCCGCCGATTTCCCTCGCAGAGGTGGGGGTTCGAGCTCTGGGGGACTGAGGTCGCAGCGGTCACACTCCATTTTTGGGTGGTTCAGCGGAGACTGGAGGGTTGAAGCGGCTGGGTCCAAGTCTGCCGCCTTGTGGCAGGGTGGGGGCGTTGCAGGCGAAGCAAGGCTCTTAGCCTCCCAGGCGGGGCACAGGCCAGACTCCCCACAGGAGAACCGGTCCGTGGACGAGGGTCCCGCCCGCCCGCCCGCCCGCCCGCCCGCCGGGACCCGCTCCACCTGGCGCGGAACCTTGGCCGGCCCTCTTCCCGGCCCCAGGTCCCTAGTTCTTCCCTGGCACTCTGCCTCTGCGGGGGTGGAGAGCTGCTGGCAAGTGTGGTCCACGGGAAAACGCACGGTCCTCTGGGTGGCAGGGAGGGCTTCCGTTAACTCTGACACCAGCCCAGGGACCGTGTGAACCTGGCCTGATATCTCAAGGGCGGGGCACGTTGCCCGGAGGGATGCTTGTGGTGGGGGGGGGGCCTGCTTGCGCCTGCGCGGACCCCGCCTCTTGGCCCGAAAACCACCCAGCCGCGGCTCGGACAAAAGCCATCTCCTGGGCGCCTCCCCCCTGTTCTTCCATCCGTAAAGGGGGACCCCTTTACGGATGGAAGAACAGGGGGATCTTCGCAGTGGCGGGGACGGGACGGAGGGGTCTGCGGGTTTGCCGCCACGTAGGCCAGTTGCTCGCACCCGGCCCCATGCGTGCGAGCTCCATGGAGGAGGTGGGCCGCTTATGGCGGGATGCAGGCGTCCTGCGGGGGTCAAGGGACGGCGTGGGCACTCCCCGGGCGAGAGAGGGCGCCCGGGACCCGAGAGAGCACCCGGGAAAATGCCCAGCCCTGGCCCCCGTGGCTCCAGTGGCCTCCCTAGGCTCCTGCCGTGGGGCCTGGTCCCGCTCACGTGGGCCCAGGTTCTCCGCAGGTGAATGCCTTTTGCGGACACCAAGGACCACAGGCCGCGGACGCCTTCACGGGGAGGGGGGTTCGAGCTCTGTGGGACCCGGGTCCCAGCGGACACAGTCCCTTCTCGCGAAGTCCAGCCCAGACTTGAGAGAGTAGAAGCGTCTCGGTGCACGTTTGCCGCCTCGGGGCAGGGTGGGGCCCTTGGAGCCAAGAAAGGACCCTTAGCCCCCCAGGCAGGTCTCAGGCCCGAGTCCCCCCGGGAGACTTGGTCCCTGGGCGTGGGTCCGGCCCGCTCGGCCCCTGCCCACCAGGCGCGGAACCCTGGCGCGCCCCTCATCCAGGCCCCGGGTCCCTAGTTCTTCCCTGGCACTCTGCCTGTGCCGGGGTGGGAGACGCGCTGGCAAGTGTGGTCCACGGGAAAAGGAACGGACCTCTGGGTGGCGGGGGAGAGCTTCCAGTTCCACGGACAGGACCCCAGGGACCCTGTGAAGCAGGCCTGATATGTCCAGGGTGGGGCCCGTTGCCCCGAGGGAGGCTTGTGGTGGGGCTGCCTGCCCTCTACCTGCCGGGTCCCGCGTCTTGGCCCGAAACCGGCCAGCTGCGGCTCTGACAAATGCCATCTCCTGGGGCATCCCCCCCTGTTCTTCCATCCGTAAGGGGCGACCCCCTTACGGATGGAAGAACAGGGGGATCTTCGCAGTGGGGCGGTCGGGACGGAGGGGTCTGCGCGTTTCCAGCCACTTAGCCCAGTGACCCGCCGCCCGGCCCCAGAGTTCCAAGCTCCATGGAGGCCGGGGCCTCTTATCACGGGAAGCAGGTGTCTCCCGGGGGTCAAGGGACGGCGTGGGCACTCTCTAGACGAGAGAGGGTGCCCGTGCCCCGAGAGAGCCCCGGGGAGAGCCCGAGGCCTGGCCGCAGAGGCTGCCATTGCCTCCCCCGGGCTCCTACCATGGGGCCTGGCCCTGCTCGCCCGAGGCCCAGGTTCACCGCAGGTGAATGCCTTTTGCGGACGCCAAGGACAGGAGGCCGCCGATTTCCCTCGCAGAGGTGGGGGTTCGAGCTCTGGGGGACTGAGGTCGCAGCGGTCACACTCCATTTTTGGGTGGTTCAGCGGAGACTGGAGGGTTGAAGCGGCTGGGTCCAAGTCTGCCGCCTTGTGGCAGGGTGGGGGCGTTGCAGGCGAAGCAAGGCTCTTAGCCTCCCAGGCGGGGCACAGGCCAGACTCCCCACAGGAGAACCGGTCCGTGGACGAGGGTCCCGCCCGCCCGCCCCGCCCGCCCGCCGGGACCCGCTCCACCTGGCGCGGAACCTTGGCCGGCCCCTCTTCCCCGGCCCCAGGTCCCTAGTTCTTCCCTGGCACTCTGCCTCTGCGGGGGTGGGAGAGCTGCTGGCAAGTGTGGTCCACGGGAAAACGCACGGTCCTCTGGGTGGCAGGGAGGGCTTCCGTTAACTCTGACACCAGCCCAGGGACCGTGTGAACCTGGCCTGATATCTCAAGGGCGGGGCACGTTGCCCGGAGGGATGCTTGTGGTGGGGGGGGCCTGCTTGCGCCTGCGCGGCCCCGCCTCTTGGCCCGAAAACCACCCCAGCCGCGGCTCGGACAAAAGCCATCTCCTGGGCGCCTCCCCCCTGTTCTTCCATCCGTAAAGGGGGACCCCTTTACGGATGGAAGAACAGGGGGATCTTCGCAGTGGCGGGGGACGGGACGGAGGGGTCTGCGGGTTTGCCGCCACGTAGGCCAGTTGCTCGCACCCCGGCCCCATGCGTGCGAGCTCCATGGAGGAGGTGGGCCGGCTTATGGCGGGATGCAGGCGTCCTGCGGGGGTCAAGGGACGGGCGTGGGCACTCCCCGGGCGAGAGAGGGCGCCCGGGACCCGAGAGAGCACCCGGGAAAATGCCCAGCCCTGGCCCCCGTGGCTCCAGTGGCCTCCCTAGGCTCTCTGCCGTGGGGCCTGGTCCCGCTCACGTGGGCCCAGGTTCTCCGCAGGTGAATGCCTTTTGCGGACACCAAGGACCACAGGCCGCGGACGCCTTCACGGGGAGGGGGGTTCGAGCTCTGTGGGACCCGGGTCCCAGCGGACACAGTCCCTTCCTCGCGAAGTCCAGCCCAGACTTGAGAGAGTAGAAGCGTCTCGGTGCACGTTTGCCGCCTCGGGGCAGGGTGGGGCCTTTGGAGCCAAGAAAGACCCTTAGCCCCCCAGGCAGTCTCAGGCCCGAGTCCCCCCGGGAGACTTGGTCCCTGGGCGTGGGTCCGGCCCGCTCGGCACCCTGCCCACCAGGCGCGGAACCCTGGCGCGCCCCTCATCCAGGCCCCCGGGTCCCTAGTTCTTCCCTGGCACTCTGCCTGTGCCGGGGTGGGAGACGCGCTGGCAAGTGTGGTCCACGGGAAAAGGAACGGACCTCTGGGTGGCGGGGAGAGCTTCCAGTTCCAACGGACCAGGACCCCAGGGACCCTGTGAAGCAGGCCTGATATGTCCAGGGTGGGGCCCGTTTGCCCCGAGGGAGGCTTGTGGTGGGGCTGCCTGCCCTCTACCTGCCGGTCCCGCGTCTTGGCCCGAAACCGGCCAGCTGCGGGCTCTGACAAATGCCATCTCCTGGGGGCATCCCCCCTGTTCTTCCATCCGTAAGGGGCGACCCCCTTACGGATGGAAGAACGAGGGGGATCTTCGCAGTGGGGCGGTCGGGACGGAGGGGTCTGCGCGTTTCCAGCCACTTAGCCCAGTGACCCGCCGCCACGGCCCAGAGTTCCAAGCTCCATGGAGGGCCGGGGGCCTCTTATCACGGGAAGCAGGTGTCTCCCGGGGGTCAAGGGACGGCGTGGGCACTCTCTAGACGAGAGAGGGTGCCCGTGCCCCGAGAGAGCCCCGGGAGAGCCCGAGGCCTGGCCGCAGAGGCTGCCATTGCCTCCCCCGGGCTCCTACCATGGGGCCTGGCCCTGCTCGCCCGAGGCCCAGGTTCACCGCAGGTGAATGCCTTTTGCGGACGCCAAGGACAGGAGGCCGCCGATTTTCCCTCGCAGAGGTGGGGGTTCGAGCTCTGGGGGACTGAGGTCGCAGCGGTCACACTCCATTTTTGGGTGGTTCAGCGGAGACTGGAGGGTTGAAGCGGCTGGGTCCAAGTCTGCCGCCATTGTGGCAGGGTGGGGGCGTTGCAGGCGAAGCAAGGCTCTTAGCCTCCCAGGCGGGGGCACAGGCCAGACTCCCCACAGGAGAAACCGGTCCGTGGACGAGGGTCCCGCCCCGCCCGCCCGCCCGCCCGCCGGGACCACGCTCCACCTGGCGCGGAACCTTGGCCGGCCCCTCTTCCCGGCCCCCAGGTCCCTAGTTCTTCCCTGGCACTCTGCCTCTGCGGGGGTGGGAGAGCTGCTGGCTTAGTGTGGTCCACGGGAAAACGCACGGTCCTCTGGGTGGCAGGAGGGCTTCCGTTAACTCTGACACCAGCCCAGGGACCGTAGTGAACCTGGCCTGATATCTCAAGGGCGGGGCACGTTGCCCGGAGGGATGCTTGTGGTGGGGGGGGCCTGCTTGCGCCTGCGCGAGCCCCCGCCTCTTGGCCCGAAAACCACCCAGCCGCGGCTCGGACAAAAGCCTCTCCTGGGCGCCTCCCCCCTGTACTTCCATCCGTAAAGGGGGACCCTTTACGGATGGAAGAACAGGGGGATCTTCGCAGTGGCGGGGACGGGACGGAGGGGTCTGCGGGTTTGCCGCCACGTAGGCCAGTTGCTCGCACCCCCGGCCCCATGCGTGCGAGCTCCATGGAGGAGGTGGGCCGCTTATGGCGGGATGCAGGCGTCCTGCGGGGGTCAAGGGACGGCGTGGGCACTCCCCGGGCGAGAGAGGGGCGCCCGGACCCGAGAGAGCACCCGGGAAAATGCCCAGCCCTGGCCCCCGTGGCTCCAGTGGCCTCCCTAGGCTCCTGCCGTGGGGCCTGGTCCCGCTCACGTGGGCCCCAGGTTCTCCGCAGGTGAATGCCTTTTGCGGACACCAAGGACCACAGGCCGCGGACGCCTTCACGGGAGGGGGGTTCGAGCTCTGTGGGACCCGGGTCCCAGCGGACACAGTCCCTTCTCGCGAAGTCCAGCCCAGACTTGAGAGAGTAGAAGCGTCTCGGTGCACGTTTGCCGCCTCGGGCAGGGTGGGGCCTTTGGAGCCAAGAAAGACCCTTAGCCCCCAGGCCCGAGTCCCCCCGGGAGACTTGGTCCCTGGGCGTGGGTCCGGCCCGCTCGGCCCCTGCCCACCAGGCGCGGAACCCTGGCGCGCCCCTCATCCAGGCCCCGGGTCCCTAGTTCTTCCCTGGCACTCTGCCTGTGCCGGGGTGGGAGACGCGCTGGCAAGTGTGGTCCACGGGAAAAGGAACGGACCTCTGGGTGGCGGGGAGAGCTTCCAGTTCCACGGACAGGACCCCAGGGACCCTGTGAAGCAGGCCTGATATGTCCAGGGTGGGGCCCGTTGCCCCGAGGGAGGCTTGTGGTGGGGCTGCCTGCCCTCTACCTGCCGGGTCCCGCGTCTTGGCCCGAAACCGGCCAGCTGCGGCTCTGACAAATGCCATCTCCTGGGGGCATCCCCCCTGTTCTTCCATCCGTAAGGGGCGACCCCCTTACGGATGGAAGAACAGGGGGATCTTCGCAGTGGGGCGGTCGGGACGGAGGGGTCTGCGCGTTTCCAGCCACTTAGCCCAGTGACCCGCCGCCCGGCCCCAGAGTTCCAAGCTCCATGGAGGCCGGGGGCCTCTTATCACGGGAAGCAGGTGTCTCCCGGGGGTCAAGGGACGGCGTGGGCACTCTCTAGACGAGAGAGGGTGCCCGTGCCCCGAGAGAGCCCCGGGGAGAGCCCGAGGCCTGGCCGCAGAGGCTGCCATTGCCTCCCCCGGGCTCCTACCATGGGGCCTGGCCCTGCTCGCCCGAGGCCCAGGTTCACCGCAGGTGAATGCCTTTTGCGGACGCCAAGGACAGGAGGCCGCCGATTTCCCTCGCAGAGGTGGGGGTTCGAGCTCTGGGGGACTGAGGTCGCAGCGGTCACACTCCATTTTTGGGTGGTTCAGCGGAGACTGGAGGGTTGAAGCGGCTGGGTCCAAGTCTGCCGCCTTGTGGCAGGGTGGGGCGTTGCAGGCGAAGCAAGGCTCTTAGCCTCCCAGGCGGGGCACAGGCCAGACTCCCCACAGGAGAACCGGTCCGTGGACGAGGGTCCCGCCCGCCCGCCCGCCCGCCCCGCCGGGACCCGCTCCACCTGGCGCGGAACCTTGGCCGGCCCCTCTTCCCGGCCCCAGGTCCCTAGTTCTTCCCTGGCACTCTGCCTCTGCGGGGGTGGGAGAGCTGCTGGCTAGTGTGGTCCACGGGAAAACGCACGGTCCTCTGGGTGGCAGGGAGGGCTTCCGTTAACTCTGACACCAGCCCAGGGACCGTGTGAACCTGGCCTGATATCTCAAGGGCGGGGCACGTTGCCCGGAGGGATGCTTGTGGTGGGGGGGCCTGCTTGCGCCTGCGCGGCCCCCGCCTCTTGGCCCGAAAACCACCCAGCCGCGGCTCGGACAAAAGCCATCTCCTGGGCGCCTCCCCCCTGTTCTTCCATCCGTAAAGGGGGACCCCTTTACGGATGGAAGAACAGGGGGATCTTCGCAGTGGCGGGGACGGGACGGAGGGGTCTGCGGGTTTGCCGCCACGTAGGCCAGTTGCTCGCACCCCGGCCCCATGCGTGCGAGCTCCATGGAGGAGGTGGGCCGCTTATGGCGGGATGCAGGCGTCCTGCGGGGGTCAAGGGACGGCGTGGGCACTCCCCGGGCGAGAGAGGGCGCCCGGGACCCGAGAGAGCACCCGGGAAAATGCCCAGCCCTGGCCCCCGTGGCTCCAGTGGCCTCCCTAGGCTCCTGCCGTGGGGCCTGGTCCCGCTCACGTGGGCCCAGGTTCTCCGCAGGTGAATGCCTTTTGCGGACACCAAGGACCACAGGCCGCGGACGCCTTCACGGGGAGGGGGGTTCGAGCTCTGTGGGACCCGGGTCCCAGCGGACACAGTCCCTTCTCGCGAAGTCCAGCCCAGACTTGAGAGAGTAGAAGCGTCTCGGTGCACGTTTGCCGCCTCGGGGCAGGGTGGGCCTTTGGAGCCAAGAAAGACCCTTAGCCCCCCAGGCAGGTCTCAGGCCCGAGTCCCCCCGGGAGACTTGGTCCCTGGCGTGGGTCCGGCCCGCTCGGCCCCTGCCCACCAGGCGCGGAACCCTGGCGCGCCCCTCATCCAGGCCCCGGGTCCCTAGTTCTTCCCTGGCACTCTGCCTGTGCCGGGGTGGGAGACGCGCTGGCAAGTGTGGTCCACGGAAAAGGAACGGACCTCTGGGTGGCGGGGAGAGCTTCCAGTTCCACGGACAGGACCCCAGGGACCCTGTGAAGCAGGCCTGATATGTCCAGGGTGGGGCCCGTTGCCCCGAGGGAGGCTTGTGGTGGGGCTGCCTGCCCTCTACCTGCCGGGTCCCGCGTCTTGGCCCGAAACCGGCCAGCTGCGGCTCTGACAAATGCCATCTCCTGGGGGCATCCCCCCTGTTCTTCCATCCGTAAGGGGCGACCCCCTTACGGATGGAAGAACAGGGGATCTTCGCAGTGGGGCGGTCGGGACGGAGGGGTCTGCGCGTTTCCAGCCACTTAGCCCAGTGACCCGCCGCCCGGCCCCAGAGTTCCAAGCTCCATGGAGGCCGGGGGCCTCTTATCACGGGAAGCAGGTGTCTCCCGGGGTCAAGGGACGGCGTGGCACTCTCTAGACGAGAGAGGGTGCCCGTGCCCCGAGAGAGCCCCGGGGAGAGCCCGAGGCCTGGCCGCAGAGGCTGCCATTGCCTCCCCCGGGCTCCTACCATGGGGCCTGGCCCTGCTCGCCCGAGGCCCAGGTTCACCGCAGGTGAATGCCTTTTGCGGACGCCAAGGACAGGAGGCCGCCGATTTCCCTCGCAGAGGTGGGGGTTCGAGCTCTGGGGGACTGAGGTCGCAGCGGTCACACTCCATTTTTGGGTGGTTCAGCGGAGACTGGAGGGTTGAAGCGGCTGGGTCCAAGTCTGCCGCCTTGTGGCAGGGTGGGGGCGTTGCAGGCGAAGCAAGGCTCTTAGCCTCCCAGGCGGGGCACAGGCCAGACTCCCCACAGGAGAACCGGTCCGTGGACGAGGGTCCCGCCCGCCCGCCCGCCCGCCCGCCCGCCGGGACCCGCTCCACCTGGCGCGGAACCTTGGCCGGCCCCTCTTCCCGGCCCCAGGTCCCTAGTTCTTCCCTGGCACTCTGCCTCTGCGGGGGTGGGAGAGCTGCTGGCAAGTGTGGTCCACGGGAAAACGCACGGTCCTCTGGGTGGCAGGGAGGGCCTTCCGTTAACTCTGACACCAGCCCAGGGACCGTGTGAACCTGGCCTGATATCTCAAGGGCGGGGCACGTTGCCCGGAGGGATGCTTGTGGTGGGGGGGGGGCCTGCTTGCGCCTGCGCGGCCCCGCCTCTTGGCCCGAAAACCACCCAGCCCGCGGCTCGGACAAAAGCCATCTCCTGGGCGCCTCCCCCCTGTTCTTCCATCCGTAAAGGGGGACCCCTTTACGGATGGAAGAACAGGGGGATCTTCGCAGTGGCGGGGACGGGACGGAGGGGTCTGCGGGTTTGCCGCCACGTAGGCCAGTTGCTCGCACCCCGGCCCCATGCGTGCGAGCTCCATGGAGGAGGTGGGCCGCTTATGGCGGGATGCAGGCGTCCTGCGGGGGTCAAGGGACGGCGTGGGCACTCCCCGGGCGAGAGAGGGCGCCCGGGACCCGAGAGAGCACCCGGGAAAATGCCCAGACCCTGGCCCCCGTGGCTCCAGTGGCCTCCCTAGGCTCCTGCCGTGGGGCCTGGTCCCGCTCACGTGGGCCCAGGTTCTCCGCAGGTGAATGCCTTTTGCGGACACCAAGGACCACAGGCCGCGGACGCCTTCACGGGGAGGGGGGTTCGAGCTCTGTGGGACCCCGGGTCCCAGCGGACACAGTCCCTTCTCGCGAAGTCCAGCCCAGACTTGAGAGAGTAGAAGCGTCTCGGTGCACGTTTGCCGCCTCGGGGCAGGGTGGGGCCTTTGGAGCCAAGAAAGACCCTTAGCCCCCCAGGCAGGTCTCAGGCCCGAGTCCCCCCGGGAGACTTGGTCCCTGGGCGTGGGTCCGGCCCGCTCGGCCCCTGCCCACCAGGCGCGGAACCCTGGCGCGCCCCTCATCCAGGCCCCGGGTCCCTAGTTCTTCCCTGGCACTCTGCCTGTGCCGGGGTGGGAGACGCGCTGGCAAGTGTGGTCCACGGGAAAAGGAACGGACCTCTGGGTGGCGGGGAGAGCTTCCAGTTCCACGGACAGGACCCCAGGGACCCTGTGAAGCAGGCCTGATATGTCCAGGGTGGGGCCCGTTGCCCCGAGGGAGGCTTGTGGTGGGGCTGCCTGCCCTCTACCTGCCGGGTCCCGCGTCTTGGCCCGAAACCGGCCAGCTGCGGCTCTGACAAATGCCATCTCCTGGGGGCATCCCCCCTGTTCTTCCATCCGTAAGGGGCGACCCCCTTACGGATGGAAGAACAGGGGGATCTTCGCAGTGGGGCGGTCGGGACGGAGGGGTCTGCGCGTTTCCAGCCACTTAGCCCAGTGACCCGCCGCCCGGCCCCAGAGTTCCAAGCTCCATGGAGGCCGGGGGCCTCTTATCACGGGAAGCAGGTGTCTCCCGGGGGTCAAGGGACGGCGTGGGCACTCTCTAGACGAGAGAGGGTGCCCGTGCCCCGAGAGAGCCCCGGGGAGAGCCCGAGGCCTGGCCGCAGAGGCTGCCATTGCCTCCCCCGGGCTCCTACCATGGGGCCTGGCCCTGCTCGCCCGAGGCCCAGGTTCACCGCAGGTGAATGCCTTTTGCGGACGCCAAGGACAGGAGGCCGCCGATTTCCCTCGCAGAGGTGGGGGTTCGAGCTCTGGGGGACTGAGGTCGCAGCGGTCACACTCCATTTTTGGGTGGTTCAGCGGAGACTGGAGGGTTGAAGCGGCTGGGTCCAAGTCTGCCGCCTTGTGGCAGGGTGGGGGCGTTGCAGGCGAAGCAAGGCTCTTAGCCTCCCAGGCGGGGCACAGGCCAGACTCCCCACAGGAGAACCGGTCCGTGGACGAGGGTCCCGCCCGCCCGCCCGCCCGCCCGCCGGGACCCGCTCCACCTGGCGCGGAACCTTGGCCGGCCCCTCTTCCCGGCCCCAGGTCCCTAGTTCTTCCCTGGCACTCTGCCTCTGCGGGGGTGGGAGAGCTGCTGGCAAGTGTGGTCCACGGGAAAACGCACGGTCCTCTGGGTGGCAGGGAGGGCTTCCGTTAACTCTGACACCAGCCCAGGGACCGTGTGAACCTGGCCTGATATCTCAAGGGCGGGGCACGTTGCCCGGAGGGATGCTTGTGGTGGGGGGGGCCTGCTTGCGCCTGCGCGGCCCCGCCTCTTGGCCCGAAAACCACCCAGCCGCGGCTCGGACAAAAGCCATCTCCTGGGCGCCTCCCCCCTGTTCTTCCATCCGTAAAGGGGGACCCCTTTACGGATGGAAGAACAGGGGGATCTTCGCAGTGGCGGGGACGGGACGGAGGGGTCTGCGGGTTTGCCGCCACGTAGGCCAGTTGCTCGCACCCCGGCCCCATGCGTGCGAGCTCCATGGAGGAGGTGGGCCGCTTATGGCGGGATGCAGGCGTCCTGCGGGGGTCAAGGGACGGCGTGGGCACTCCCCGGGCGAGAGAGGGCGCCCGGGACCCGAGAGAGCACCCGGGAAAATGCCCAGCCCTGGCCCCCGTGGCTCCAGTGGCCTCCCTAGGCTCCTGCCGTGGGGCCTGGTCCCGCTCACGTGGGCCCAGGTTCTCCGCAGGTGAATGCCTTTTGCGGACACCAAGGACCACAGGCCGCGGACGCCTTCACGGGGAGGGGGGTTCGAGCTCTGTGGGACCCGGGTCCCAGCGGACACAGTCCCTTCTCGCGAAGTCCAGCCCAGACTTGAGAGAGTAGAAGCGTCTCGGTGCACGTTTGCCGCCTCGGGGCAGGGTGGGGCCTTTGGAGCCAAGAAAGACCCTTAGCCCCCCAGGCAGGTCTCAGGCCCGAGTCCCCCCGGGAGACTTGGTCCCTGGGCGTGGGTCCGGCCCGCTCGGCCCCTGCCCACCAGGCGCGGAACCCTGGCGCGCCCCTCATCCAGGCCCCGGGTCCCTAGTTCTTCCCTGGCACTCTGCCTGTGCCGGGGTGGGAGACGCGCTGGCAAGTGTGGTCCACGGGAAAAGGAACGGACCTCTGGGTGGCGGGGAGAGCTTCCAGTTCCACGGACAGGACCCCAGGGACCCTGTGAAGCAGGCCTGATATGTCCAGGGTGGGGCCCGTTGCCCCGAGGGAGGCTTGTGGTGGGGCTGCCTGCCCTCTACCTGCCGGGTCCCGCGTCTTGGCCCGAAACCGGCCAGCTGCGGCTCTGACAAATGCCATCTCCTGGGGGCATCCCCCCTGTTCTTCCATCCGTAAGGGGCGACCCCCTTACGGATGGAAGAACAGGGGGATCTTCGCAGTGGGGCGGTCGGGACGGAGGGGTCTGCGCGTTTCCAGCCACTTAGCCCAGTGACCCGCCGCCCGGCCCCAGAGTTCCAAGCTCCATGGAGGCCGGGGGCCTCTTATCACGGGAAGCAGGTGTCTCCCGGGGGTCAAGGGACGGCGTGGGCACTCTCTAGACGAGAGAGGGTGCCCGTGCCCCGAGAGAGCCCCGGGGAGAGCCCGAGGCCTGGCCGCAGAGGCTGCCATTGCCTCCCCCGGGCTCCTACCATGGGGCCTGGCCCTGCTCGCCCGAGGCCCAGGTTCACCGCAGGTGAATGCCTTTTGCGGACGCCAAGGACAGGAGGCCGCCGATTTCCCTCGCAGAGGTGGGGGTTCGAGCTCTGGGGGACTGAGGTCGCAGCGGTCACACTCCATTTTTGGGTGGTTCAGCGGAGACTGGAGGGTTGAAGCGGCTGGGTCCAAGTCTGCCGCCTTGTGGCAGGGTGGGGGCGTTGCAGGCGAAGCAAGGCTCTTAGCCTCCCAGGCGGGGCACAGGCCAGACTCCCCACAGGAGAACCGGTCCGTGGACGAGGGTCCCGCCCGCACCGCCCGCCCGCCCGCCGGGACCCGCTCCACCTGGCGCGGAACCTTGGCCGGCCCCTCTTCCCGGCCCCAGGTCCCTAGTTCTTCCCTGGCACTCTGCCTCTGCGGGGGTGGGAGAGCTGCTGGCTAGTGTGGTCCACGGGAAAACGCACGGTCCTCTGGGTGGCAGGGAGGGCTTCCGTTAACTCTGACACCAGCCCAGGGACCGTGTGAACCTGGCCTGATATCTCAAGGGCGGGGCACGTTGCCCGGAGGGATGCTTGTGGTGGGGGGGGCCTGCTTGCGCCTGCGCGGCCCCGCCTCTTGGCCCGAAAACCACCCAGCCGCGGCTCGGACAAAAGCCATCTCCTGGGCGCCTCCCCCCTGTTCTTCCATCCGTAAAGGGGGACCCCTTTACGGATGGAAGAACAGGGGGATCTTCGCAGTGGCGGGGACGGGACGGAGGGGTCTGCGGGTTTGCCGCCACGTAGGCCAGTTGCTCGCACCCCGGCCCCATGCGTGCGAGCTCCATGGAGGAGGTGGGCCGCTTATGGCGGGATGCAGGCGTCCTGCGGGGGTCAAGGGACGGCGTGGGCACTCCCCGGGCGAGAGAGGGCGCCCGGGACCCGAGAGAGCACCCGGGAAAATGCACCCGGGAAAATGCCCAGCCCCTGGCCCCCGTGGCTCCAGTGGCCTCCCTAGGCTCCTGCCGTGGGGCCTGGTCCCGCTCACGTGGGCCCAGGTTCTCCGCAGGTGAATGCCTTTTGCGGACACCAAGGACCACAGGCCGCGGACGCCTTCACGGGGAGGGGGGTTCGAGCTCTGTGGGACCCGGGTCCCAGCGGACACAGTCCCTTCTCGCGAAGTCCAGCCCAGACTTGAGAGAGTAGAAGCGTCTCGGTGCACGTTTGCCGCCTCGGGGCAGGGTGGGGGCCTTTGGAGCCAAGAAAGACCCTTAGCCCCCCAGGCAGGTCTCAGGCCCGAGTCCCCCCGGGAGACTTGGTCCCTGGGCGTGGGTCCGGCCCGCTCGGCCCCTGCCCACCAGGCGCGGAACCCTGGCGCGCCCCTCATCCAGGCCCCGGGTCCCTAGTTCTTCCCTGGCACTCTGCCTGTGCCGGGGTGGGAGACGCGCTGGCAAGTGTGGTCCACGGGAAAAGGAACGGACCTCTGGGTGGCGGGGAGAGCTTCCAGTTCCACGGACAGGACCCCAGGGACCCTGTGAAGCAGGCCTGATATGTCCAGGGTGGGGCCCGTTGCCCCGAGGGAGGCTTGTGGTGGGGCTGCCTGCCCTCTACCTGCCGGGTCCCGCGTCTTGGCCCGAAACCGGCCAGCTGCGGCTCTGACAAATGCCATCTCCTGGGGGCATCCCCCCTGTTCTTCCATCCGTAAGGGGCGACCCCCTTACGGATGGAAGAACAGGGGGATCTTCGCAGTGGGGCGGTCGGGACGGAGGGGTCTGCGCGTTTCCAGCCACTTAGCCCAGTGACCCGCCGCCCGGCCCCAGAGTTCCAAGCTCCATGGAGGCCGGGGGCCTCTTATCACGGGAAGCAGGTGTCTCCCGGGGGTCAAGGGACGGCGTGGGCACTCTCTAGACGAGAGAGGGTGCCCGTGCCCCGAGAGAGCCCCGGGGAGAGCCCGAGGCCTGGCCGCAGAGGCTGCCATTGCCTCCCCCGGGCTCCTACCATGGGGCCTGGCCCTGCTCGCCCGAGGCCCAGGTTCACCGCAGGTGAATGCCTTTTGCGGACGCCAAGGACAGGAGGCCGCCGATTTCCCTCGCAGAGGTGGGGGTTCGAGCTCTGGGGGACTGAGGTCGCAGCGGTCACACTCCATTTTTGGGTGGTTCAGCGGAGACTGGAGGGTTGAAGCGGCTGGGTCCAAGTCTGCCGCCTTGTGGCAGGGTGGGGGCGTTGCAGGCGAAGCAAGGCTCTTAGCCTCCCAGGCGGGGCACAGGCCAGACTCCCCACAGGAGAACCGGTCCGTGGACGAGGGTCCCGCCCGCCCGCCCGCCCGCCCGCCGGGACCCGCTCCACCTGGCGCGGAACCTTGGCCGGCCCCTCTTCCCGGCCCCAGGTCCCTAGTTCTTCCCTGGCACTCTGCCTCTGCGGGGGTGGGAGAGCTGCTGGCAAGTGTGGTCCACGGGAAAACGCACGGTCCTCTGGGTGGCAGGGAGGGCTTCCGTTAACTCTGACACCAGCCCAGGGACCGTGTGAACCTGGCCTGATATCTCAAGGGCGGGGCACGTTGCCCGGAGGGATGCTTGTGGTGGGGGGGGCCTGCTTGCGCCTGCGCGGCCCCGCCTCTTGGCCCGAAAACCACCCAGCCGCGGCTCGGACAAAAGCCATCTCCTGGGCGCCTCCCCCCTGTTCTTCCATCCGTAAAGGGGGACCCCTTTACGGATGGAAGAACAGGGGGATCTTCGCAGTGGCGGGGACGGGACGGAGGGGTCTGCGGGTTTGCCGCCACGTAGGCCAGTTGCTCGCACCCCGGCCCCATGCGTGCGAGCTCCATGGAGGAGGTGGGCCGCTTCATGGCGGGATGCAGGCGTCCTGCGGGGGTCAAGGGACGGCGTGGGCACTCCCCGGGCGAGAGAGGGCGCCCGGGACCCGAGAGAGCACCCGGGAAAATGCCCAGCCCTGGCCCCCGTGGCTCCAGTGGCCTCCCTAGGCTCCTGCCGTGGGGCCTGGTCCCGCTCACGTGGGCCCAGGTTCTCCGCAGGTGAATGCCTTTTGCGGACACCAAGGACCACAGGCCGCGGACGCCTTCACGGGGAGGGGGGTTCGAGCTCTGTGGGACCCGGGTCCCAGCGGACACAGTCCCTTCTCGCGAAGTCCAGCCCAGACTTGAGAGAGTAGAAGCGTCTCGGTGCACGTTTGCCGCCTCGGGGCAGGGTGGGGCCTTTGGAGCCAAGAAAGACCCTTAGCCCCCCAGGCAGGTCTCAGGCCCGAGTCCCCCCGGGAGACTTGGTCCCTGGGCGTGGGTCCGGCCCGCTCGGCCCCTGCCCACCAGGCGCGGAACCCTGGCGCGCCCCTCATCCAGGCCCCGGGTCCCTAGTTCTTCCCTGGCACTCTGCCTGTGCCGGGGTGGGAGACGCGCTGGCAAGTGTGGTCCACGGGAAAAGGAACGGACCTCTGGGTGGCGGGGAGAGCTTCCAGTTCCACGGACAGGACCCCAGGGACCCTGTGAAGCAGGCCTGATATGTCCAGGGTGGGGCCCGTTGCCCCGAGGGAGGCTTGTGGTGGGGCTGCCTGCCCTCTACCTGCCGGGTCCCGCGTCTTGGCCCGAAACCGGCCAGCTGCGGCTCTGACAAATGCCATCTCCTGGGGGCATCCCCCCTGTTCTTCCATCCGTAAGGGGCGACCCCCTTACGGATGGAAGAACAGGGGGATCTTCGCAGTGGGGCGGTCGGGACGGAGGGGTCTGCGCGTTTCCAGCCACTTAGCCCAGTGACCCGCCGCCCCGGCCCCAGAGTTCCAAGCTCCATGGAGGCCGGGGGCCTCTTATCACGGGAAGCAGGTGTCTCCCGGGGGTCAAGGGACGGCGTGGGCACTCTCTAGACGAGAGAGGGTGCCCGTGCCCCGAGAGAGCCCCGGGGAGAGCCCGAGGCCTGGCCGCAGAGGCTGCCATTGCCTCCCCCGGGCTCCTACCATGGGGCCTGGCCCTGCTCGCCCGAGGCCCAGGTTCACCGCAGGTGAATGCCTTTTGCGGACGCCAAGGACAGGAGGCCGCCGATTTCCCTCGCAGAGGTGGGGGTTCGAGCTCTGGGGACTGAGGTCGCAGCGGTCACACTCCATTTTTGGGTGGTTCAGCGGAGACTGGAGGGTTGAAGCGGCTGGGTCCAAGTCTGCCGCCTTGTGGCAGGGTGGGGGCGTTGCAGGCGAAGCAAGGCTCTTAGCCTCCCAGGCGGGGCACAGGCCAGACTCCCCACAGGAGAACCGGTCCGTGGACGAGGGTCCCGCCCGCCCGCCCGCCCGCCCCGCCGGGACCCCGCTCCACCTGGCGCGGAACCTTGGCCGGCCCCTCTTCCCGGCCCCAGGTCCCTAGTTCTTCCCTGGCACTCTGCCTCTGCGGGGGTGGGAGAGCTGCTGGCAAGTGTGGTCCACGGGGAAAACGCACGGTCCTCTGGGTGGCAGGGAGGGCTTCCGTTAACTCTGACACCAGCCCAGGGACCGTGTGAACCTGGCCTGATATCTCAAGGGCGGGGCACGTTGCCCGGAGGGATGCTTGTGGTGGGGGGGGCCTGCTTGCGCCTGCGCGGCCCCGCCTCTTGGCCCGAAAACCACCCAGCCGCGGCTCGGACAAAAGCCATCTCCTGGGCGCCTCCCCCCTGTTCTTCCATCCGTAAAGGGGGACCCCTTTACGGATGGAAGAACAGGGGGATCTTCGCAGTGGCGGGGACGGGACGGAGGGGTCTGCGGGTTTGCCGCCACGTAGGCCAGTTGCTCGCACCCCGGCCCCATGCGTGCGAGCTCCATGGAGGAGGTGGGCCGCTTATGGCGGGATGCAGGCGTCCTGCGGGGGTCAAGGGACGGCGTGGGCACTCCCCCGGGCGAGAGAGGGCGCCCGGGACCCGAGAGAGCACCCGGGAAAATGCCCAGCCCTGGCCCCCGTGGCTCCAGTGGCCTCCCTAGGCTCCTGCCGTGGGGCCTGGTCCCGCTCACGTGGGCCCAGGTTCTCCGCAGGTGAATGCCTTTTGCGGACACCAAGGACCACAGGCCGCGGACGCCTTCACGGGGAGGGGGGTTCGAGCTCTGTGGGACCCGGGTCCCAGCGGACACAGTCCCTTCTCGCGAAGTCCAGCCCAGACTTGAGAGAGTAGAAGCGTCTCGGTGCACGTTTGCCGCCTCGGGGCAGGGTGGGGCCTTTGGAGCCAAGAAAGACCCTTAGCCCCCCAGGCAGGTCTCAGGCCCGAGTCCCCCCCGGGAGACTTGGTCCCTGGGCGTGGGTCCGGCCCGCTCGGCCCCTGCCCACCAGGCGCGGAACCCTGGCGCGCCCCTCATCCAGGCCCCGGGTCCCTAGTTCTTCCCTGGCACTCTGCCTGTGCCGGGGTGGGAGACGCGCTGGCAAGTGTGG